>NW_009692750.1:73851-95194 GCF_000703405.1 Apaloderma vittatum
ATTTCACTCAAAGCTGGTTGGACAAATCCAGTGTCGTGTCGTTTCGATGCCAGAAGCCGTCGTACTTTGTTATCAAACGTGTCGTCTGAGTGCTTTAAATGAGCGCTTGAGACGGTTACTGATCTCCAAACACAGTGAACGCTGCCTTGGACTATCATATAAATATTAGACACTTACAGTTGTAGGTGGGTTTGTAACTTCCATGCTTTTATTTTTTATAGAACTATTGATACTACACAAATGCTATTATTCTGATTCTGATAATAGTATAGAAGGAAAAACCTTACAATTATTTCTCGAAGTATCCCTGCTGAATTAAACCTGCTTCAGAATCTTATCCTTTACAGAGGTCTATTTAAAAAAAAATAAAATAATAAAATCTTAGCTTAAGTCCTACTTAGCTTAGAATGCAAAATATTACCAGCAGACTAAAACATAGTAGCTGAAACCAATTACAAACAGATGGGATTTTCTTATTCTGATCGGCCATATGTTGCCATGGAAAAAAATTGAAAAGTCCAGTCAAAACATAACTCATCTAAAGGAAATGACCTTGATAGTTCTTGACTACTATATGGAATTTTTTTAGAGCTGAAAAATAGAATATATCAAATATTCTGTAAGAATGGCAAGTATTTGTAAAATAAGGGATATAGTGTTTGTTTGGGTAGTTCAGAGGGCAAATACAGCTTTGGGAAAAAACGCCACAAAAACACCCCCGAAAACTTTCCCATCTACACAGGTGTAACAGGGAGTACAGACCTGGCGCAAGGTTGAGATGAATCATGCAAAGCCATTCTCCTGGGCATTGCTTCTCGGAAATGAATAATAACTGCAAGTGTCTGAACAATGTAAATCACACTTGCACTTGGAAAACCTCTTAAAATACAAATGTGCTTTATTTCTAATAGGCTGGGAAGTTTATGGCTTTAAAATGTTCGGGTTTATGTGACTTACTTTAAGAATAGCTCATATTCACTTACTTTTTAGACCTTAAATTCCCATATACACGTCCCTCCCATTATTTATAATAGATATAATAGTTAAAGAGCTAAGAAGTACTAGTCTCTGTAGATGGCAAACCCTCGAAAGCTTGTTTTGTGTTGTCTAGCCAACACAAAACACAATGGAGCTTTGCCTTTGGGGAATTTGCAACTGCAATTAAGAACAAAATAGTATTCGTAGTCATGATTTATATAATTTTCACAACACGTATATCTACAAATCTGTAATATACCTACGTGTACAAATCATACAGATCCGCAGCGCTCATGTACTTAATATCCTGCATTATCTCTCTGTCATCTTTAAAGCTGGTATCTAGTAGTACAGATTGTTTTTAATGGTGTTACACATTCTGAACTTGTCATAGGACAAAATCCATACCTTGGCAAATCCATTTAGCCTGGATTTTAAACACTCTTCACAACATTTGAAAAGTGATCGTACCTCGGGGGCCACCTCAATGGACTTCGTATGGATTAATAACAGAACATGCAAAGTAAGGTGACAGTAAAACTTTCGCTTGTGTTCAGCTGAGCTCACGCAAATACGTTACTGATGAAGTGTGACTAAATCCCCAGTTAAAAACTTACAAGTCCTTTTGTGTAGAAGTTGAAGGTTATTGGGTAGTGCCATTATGCATGCAGAAGGTAATTGAGTATTCTTCCCAGTGGACGTTTATATATAACACACAGGGGTTTGTGTTTAGTTTTAATATTCTATTCAAAGGATGTTAAAATAACATTGAATGTGTTGTTGAAAGTATGAACGAACTTCATCGTTCAATTCATCATTTTCTTCTTAACTTGCCCTGTTTCGCCTCCTTGATATAGATGCTGGTTGTCTGAAAACACATGTAAACATATTCGTTTTAATTATGGCATTTTCTAGAAGATGTCTTATTTTAGCAATTTTGAAAATCCCAGTTTAAAGCTTGTTCTACAGGTTTAACCGAGCATAATGTTTTCTTCTTCCGTATCAAAGCCTTCTGGTTAAGAGCAGTCTTTGTAAATGTTATACGTTCATTGCTCTACTTAAAAAAAAAACAAAACAACACCCAAACAAAACAAACAGAAAGAAAAAACAAAGCAAGGAAAGTGACTCTCCCAAATTATCTAGTTTGAACAAAACTTTTGAAAATGTGTTGTATCGGAATAAATAGTTTATGCCGAGTTCTGGACCACAGTCATTTCAGCTAGTGCGATAAAGGAGTCCAGTAAATGCCGTTGTTGTTTCTGTAGATAGATTTTGAAAACTTAGGTCTTTTTAGTTTCCTGAACTGTATTTGTCTGTGCATGAATGGTAAATCTCAGAGGAACATAGACGCTTCTTTTAAGAGGAGAAGAAGAGAAAATTCTAGCGGCATACTTAGCTTTGAAGAGAAAAAGCCCTGTCATTTACTAGAATTGCATAAAACTTCTTTAGACACGTTTACAATTTGAATGGTATGCGCTGTCTCTTACATAGGTATTATGATGTTTACAAACTTTATAGTCTGATGAATGAACAAGTGATTGGAGTGGTTTGAAATAAGAGTGTTATTTGCACAATGCACAGAAGCTAAAATTCGAAAAAGAATCCATCAATCACAGAACTCATTGAAGGATGCGAGTAGACAGACATTCTAGTTTGGCCCCTTATAGAGAGACAAGATCAAATATAATTAGACCATCTTTGTCAAATGTTTGTTATCTTAAAAACCTTCACTGAAAGAGATTCCGTAGGCTTCTTGGGTAGCCTGCTCAAGCGCTGCACTATCTTCAGAGCTAGAAAGGTTTCCTATGTGCAGCCTTAATCTTTGCTGCAAATTCAGCTCGTTTCTTCTTGTGTATCCAGCAGCAGAAGAAAAGAATAGGTTTTTCAAGGAGAGGGAATCCCATGCATGTTGAAAGATTTGGGAGGAGCCAACTTTTGTAACAACGTGAAGTTAAATTTAGTACAAATGATCAGAAGAAGAGCATCTAGGAGCTGTTGAAAGACAGCTGAAGGCAGCCTTGTATTGTTATTAACCTCTCTTCTCTGGAGCTGTCATAAAGAGAAATGATATATTCAAAATACCAGATCGCACACAACACCAAATCCTCATGTGCCCGCATCCTGCCCACGGGCGTGCCCGGCTGTAGCCTGGCCGAGTCAAACGGCAACAACCTCCCTCCAGTGGCTGGAGGTGCGTGCTGGGTACACCCAGTGGGACACCTGCACAGAGGCTTGTGAGAGGGGCAAAAAATGATCCCCAAAAGGACATTTTTGCCTGTTGTTATTGTAAAAAGTAAAAAGCCGGTGCAGATCTTCTTGGAATCCATTGAAAGACTGAACTAAACAGGTTTTATTTGGGGCCCTTTGGCAAACTGAGGGGGAACTTGTCTTTAGGAAGGAGTGTATTTTTTATGAATGCCCTTAACAATCTCTTAGGCCAAGATTGCATTTTGCAATAGACTCTGTGTTATGTGTTTAGTTTTATCTAATCTTAGTATTTGAACTTCAGAGAGAACAGATCAACTACTATACATCCAAAAGGGATTTTATCACTGCTGCCTTTCTTCCAAAGTGATCGTTGGAAACTTCATTATATTTTGATTATTTAGTTTGTAAATAAGTTGAAAAAAAAAATGAGAAAAAAAGATGAGCTCAGCAATGAATGAGAATTGTTTGATGTGTACAAAAGACTGTGATACTTTCCATACATGGTTGAATTAAATTCTGAGACTCCTTGAAACGGTTGTAACGCATGCCTTGAGTGTAAATGGATTTCAAAAGCAATTAGAAATACTCATGGAAGAAAACTCTGCAACAAGAATTAGTTTAGTTATTTATAGAATTTAAATCAAGATTTTAACTTAAAAAAAAAAAAGACACCCTACCAGCTCTGGAAATTCATAAACTGGAACTTGTGCTGTATGTGGGTCTTTCTAATTCTCCTGATTTATTTTTTTTTCTCTTCCTTGTCCCTTCTGGCGACTCTCAGAAGCGCGGCCTTGTGAATTCAGGTGGATGTTTAGCCTGGGCCAGAACAGGTTTATTCAAGTTTGTAGAAGTCTTGGGAGATGCAGAGCAGGATTTAAATCAGAGCAGGTCTCCTGGGGCTTTCTCCAATCTCAGAAACATTCCAGGAAGGCTGGAGAGATTTCCCTGCCTCTGCTGGCCCTTGTTGCACTGCTTGTTACCCTCTCAGTGATTTTGTTTGGTTGTTTCCTTACATCCAGTCAGATCTTCCCCTCTTTTAATTTATGACCAGTCTCTCGTCCCACACCACCCATCAGGAAGGAGTTTGGTTCCATCTTCTTGGAAACCGTCTCGCAGGTACTGCCAAGCTGCTGTTGTTCTCCCCCTTCAGGCTTCCCCTTCTCCAGGCTGTGCAGGGGATGAAGGCACCTCGAATTTCTGAAGACCCTTTCTGTTACGAAGGGTAGGTTTTTGCTTTAATTAGTTCCATGGACTGCGAACATTCGTGGCGTTACCAACACACTGAAAATAATGATACTGTGGCACAAGATGAAGGGGAAGGGGGACAACCTAGCACTGCATTTCCAGCCTCCCGAGTGTCTTCTGCACACGTATTTCAATACAACTGTTCGACATAAACTATGAAATATGTTCCCTTTTTGTACTTAACCTGAGGTCACTGCGATATTTCTTAGTTTTAATGCTTCCAGATTTATTAAAGGGTTGCTGATAAATTATTTTATTCCAATGTGACTTATTGATTCGTGTATTTGAAAGATCTTTAATATTCTCTTTGTATGTTTGATTCCTTAAGTGTGGTAAAAAGGCAGAAATTGGTAATTCTTGGTAACGAGATCTCTGGGCCTTAGGACTGCGTGTCATTCATTTAAAGAGGATTAGGAGAGGCATGAGCTCACAGAGCAGGAGACGGTACGGAACAAACCCACAAATATAATTATGGATACTACACACAATAGGTGCTTTAAGCATGTCTGTCGTAACAGCAGGAGTTGGGTAATTGTGTGTACCACCCCCGGAGAGGGCAGTTATCTTGTAAAAGAACCCCTTGGTTCAAATGCAGAGGAAAGGCACTGAGCAAATGCCTCCTGAATTAGAGATGTTTACTTTCATCGGTTTATTCGATTGGGGTCGCAATGGAAGAAGGACGTGCTAAAGCGAAAAAGCATTTTGTGCAGGAGGGAAATACTTGCTGCTGCTGGGTAGTCAGTTAATTCTTCGCCAAATTGAAACTGTGCATCTCTTCTTAAACAGTCACCGCTCAATCGCACTAAAGCCGGTAAAAGGATGAAAGAATTAGGTATACACAAAAGCAAAACTTGTCTAGGCAGGAGAGCATTTAGACTTTAAAAAGGAGAACTAATTACTTTGTTAAGTGACCATCCAGGAAACGCAAGTAGCTAGTACAAGCAAGACAACATGAACTTGGCAGTTAGAGCAGAAACAACTTAGGCTTTTTCCTAGTTCTTCTCTTTTTTCTTTCATTCTTTTTAAATTTTCCTCCCAATTCTAACATTTTTTCATGTTTTTCCAGGAAAAATAATTAACAAAAGTTTCAGGTTGTTATTATTTTTCCTGAATAATTCACTTCATTGTATGTTTAGATGTGTCACCAGAGAGACATGGGAAATCTGACAGCAATCCATCTTTGGATGTATGGCCCAGGTAGTGCTGCACCTCACATGAGTGGACTTCACACTTCTCAGCTGCGATTGAATGTCACATACAGCTAATATTCAGCTTATCCAGCAAAACTAGCAGTAGCGACTGCAGCAAGTCACTCATTAGAAGTTCTGTGTGGAGAAATAGGAAGGCATTACTTAAAAAATAGGAGCTGTACAGTCATTCTTCAGACTTGGCCTATTATTTTTTTTACTGACAGAATATTGGTACGATACTCGGATCTGATTTGCCAGCATTGCAGGCAGGATTAAGAACACGAAGCTCACTTGTGGAGAGAAGAGGTTTATTGCTCTTGCAGTACACTTGGGTAAATTTGTGGCCTCCTCAGTCGTGAGTCAGAAGGGTCGGGATACTTTTTAGCGCTCTTAGGGTGCGCAGAATTGCGTTTCAGGATGGTATTATGCCCAGCTATGATTACTACCAGACGTGCGGTTTTTTTGCTGTCAAGAATTTGCAATAAAACCAGCAGGAGTTCATGCGAGTTTCTGTGGCGTTCATCCAGAGTGGTTTCCCAGTGATCACCATGCCAGATATTTTAAAGCAATAAGGATATCTGCTTGATAAGTTATTTTTCTCTCTGGAATCTAATGTTGGGATCCTTCTGTCAGCCTGAGTGTTCTCCAATTGCATTCCAAATTTGGCTAATGATCCCGCAATGCTTCAGACAGAAAGTGGAAGTGAACACATGAAGTGCCAAAAGAAACTATGAAAGAACTCTCGATGCAGCTCGGTAATAATTCATGGCCGATGATATTACCAGAAGTGATGAGTTTCACACGCATACGCATTTTAGAGGAGATGTATTATTTCATAAGATGGAAAGCTGCAAAATCAATAGGAACAGCTTTGGGACAGCGTGCCAGGAGCAGACATGGCATCCGCGCTGGATTTGCTAAGCAAACGTTGCCTGATGGTTTTGTTGTTAGAGCCCTGTGCTCCCAAACCCGTCCCGGCATTAACGCGTGTCAGCTCGGCTACTACAAACTCTGCCTGAATCTATTGTCGGTGTGTCTGGGAATACAGGACATGGATCTCATTTCGTTTCTGTCAAAGCTTTGCGAAGATACTGCTATCGGATGACTTCTGATCGTTGTAAACACGTGCCATATTGGTTCTTATTGATTGACCTGCAAATCTTTGACAGCAGAAATTCAGGCCATGTCAATCACTGGCTGTCAGCATGACAGTCACTCTTCTTTTTGCTGTGATTAAATTATAATGCCATTAGGGCTTCGCTGCATTTTAGAAGATAGTCGCGTTGACGAGAGAGCTCTGAAGCTCCAGTTGAGCTCGGAGCGCTGACGCTGGGCGGCCGGCAGCACCGCTCACTGCCAGCAGCGCTCTTGGAGCTTACCCAGACTAGTAAATATTAAGCAGCCCCTGCTCGTTTTCTGGGGCCTCCACGGGACGCTTATCTTTCACGCGCTAATACCACCTGTCACATTATTTGATGTCTGGGCACAGTTTCTATGCTAATTTTCCAACACATGCTACCGTTAAAAAATATTTTTGCAGAAGAGTTTGTGCTTTATTTCCAGGTTCCTGGCTACTCCTCCTCTGATTTCATATTGATACCTGTTTATTTCCATTGACATTTATATCTTCTCTAAGTGATATGTGACAAGTTATGCGAGATATGACCTACATAATTTTTTTGGCCATTGATACCTTGACTCTGCATTGTTTTAGGACTTTTGTTTTAATAAATGTTTGTGTGTACACAAACATGCACATACATATATATACATATATATACACATACATGCATATGAGCGTGGTGTATATATATGTGATCTTTGTTATATAAGATTTTAGGCCATTCAGAACTGACCATTCAAAGTTTCTAGTTTAATCTGCAGCTTTCAGGGCCCTTCTTGGCAATCAGTTTGTTTGTTTGGAAGAATATAGATAAATTAGGAATGTTTTACACAGAGCTGAAAGATGAGCGAGAGGTTGGTTGTTTAATTTCTACGACTGTGTGTCTTGAGTCTTACATGTCATTTCAGATATACGGCTGGGTTGATTTCTGGATGTTATTGAATGTTTGGAAATAACACACCCAGAGAAAAGTATCAGGATGTGGTTGGAGGCTCTAACAGATCTTTACAAGGGCCCCTATGGCCTCATTCCTGGAAGAATTGACATGTAACCTCCAGAAACTATTCATATAAATTGTGGTGACAAGTAAAGCTTAAGAAGTTGTGACGAGTATGGTTGAGATGGCTCTAGAAATATTTTGAGTGTTTTATTAATGAAGAGCTAAAGAGATCAGAAGCTTTAGAAGTGGTAAGAACAAGAAGTAGCTAACACATTTCTTTTTGAACTTTTGCAGGTTTGAAACACAACATGTTTACTTGGGTTTTATTTCTTTACCATTTCTTTTCATTAATAGCTTGATTTGAGGAAACACATTTCTGGTTTTGTGTTAGTCTGCACATACACAACAGCAATAAATTCCTTCGTTTTCTTTTGCTTACTCCTGCTTTCTGTTCAGGAAGTCTGAAAGGAGGCAGAGGATATTCCGGCATCCTCCAGTAATGCCCCCTTGCAAGCCGCTGTACTACTGAAGTCAGAGGTAGTGCTTAACGAGCTACACAGCTGATACAGAACTTTTATTCCTAGTGTTAATGCGTTTTTATAATGTGGATTTTAATATGCCTTTTAATATTCTGGTTTGTGCTGATAAGACTATTCATGACACTTTTTTAACGATGGAAGGGTAGAGTGAAATTTATCCTCCTCCTAGGCAATCTGAATTGCTCAGGTAGGTGGATCAGCATCTCAAATTTCTCACCAGTTCTCAGTAATGCGAGACAATAAAACTCATGCAGATTTGTGAATTATAACCCGGGAGAGATCCTTTTAATGCTTGAAAATCGTGTATAACTTCAGCCACGAGCACTGGCCCTGGGTTGTTGCTGAAGAAACAAAACCTCTTGGTTCAGCTGCAGGTGGCAGCACAACACTGGTGGTGTTTTTAGCCGGGTCCGGTTTCTGGATGGATTGCTGGGAGGATGTGAATATAAAAGTTGATAATGCTGTTGAAAGATTTAATTTTTTTTAATATGCAGCTTGAGTTATCTTTTGCAAATAGGACCAACTTTTCAGCTAAAGCATTCTGCTCTGACAATGTTCTAAGATTCTTTTCCTGGTGCCTGCCTATATATTTATGAGCTCAAATCAAAGTGATGTGCTGTGTATAAAACCAGAACAGGGAATGTTAGGTGTGAGTGAGATTAGCGCTCTAACTTTAAATATAAGCAGTAAATATCTATATCAACCAGGATCCTTTGTGTATATTTGTGAGGCGAGTGAAAACCTAGATATATATATATATCGAATGTGAAAATCTCATGTGTTATAATTGTCTGTTATTAGTTTGGGTAAATATGAATGAATTGGGGATAAACCAGGAGTTCACCTGTGGAGACGCCCTTGGTCCGTGGTGCATGAGGTCAGTAGGGAGGTGTGGGGCAGCAGAACGCTCTGGTTTCTCACTGCTCTGGGTTTAAGCAGAGTATTTTTCTCCAGAGCTGTCAGCCTGCCATATTTGCCTGCAACTAAATGCCCTTTGTGAAGACTGTGTGAATAATTTGTGTCATTGGAGCTTGGAGAGAAAAAATGAAGGGTCTCCGAAAAACATTAGAGGCACCTTCTCTGTGTGGTATTTGACGGGAGTTTTACCTTACTTTGCATCGGAGTCGTTACCGAGAGCAACAATGCTGCGTCTGCCATTTGGCAGGGTGCTTCTTCTGGGAATCTGAAATATTACAGAAATATTTATCAAATAAGTGCAAATTACTTGGTGATGTGTCCTGGGGATAGACTGACAATGCTGTGATGGGAACGTGACCATGAATCAAACCTTTTCGTGACTGTCTATAAAGGAACGTCTCCTTCATGCTGTAGTTCTTCCTAATGCAAAGGTGGAGAAAAAAGTGCCGTTGAGGACAATGGAGCTGTAAGTCAGAAAATGGCTTGTGTTTGCTCTCTCGCCGCTTTTTCATATTCTTCACAATCTTCATACACAGCAGAGGGAAGTTCAAAGCAAACTTTGAATATTTCTTTAGAGTGAGTAAGCGATTCACAGCTTTCATGGACCTTTTCAGATGTTCATTTTCATCTGCCTTAGTCATACTTCACACTGTTCTGTTCTTGTTAGCCTTGCATTGAACAGGAATAATAACTCGGCTTTATAATACCTCGAGCACTGGAAGGGCTTCTTCCTGTCTGATAAAGATTTCATCCAGAATTTATTTATATCAATGCACTAAAGTAATGATCCGTAATGTTGAAGGGCTTCCAAGTATTGGCTACACCCAGTGCCACAAAAGTTACCATGTTTTTGAAAATGCTTTCATTCAATCACTAGCTATAGTAAGCTTTTCACAAGTTTTATGAATAGCAGGTTGCCAATAACAAAGACTTCGGTTAAGCACACCAGAACAACGGGCAAAAGCACGGAACGTATCACCAGTCCAAACGCAGATCATCGAAAAGGTACTGCTGAGGTAACCTTTTCAAATTATGTTTTCAATGGTGTCAGAGCAAGAAACTCCAAACCCCAAACTCTTATTCCCCAAGTAAACATTAACTGAAGAATAATGTTTCAGCAGGTGTGCTTATACTGCTGTTCAAACTGAAAGGCACTCAACACTGCACAATGCGTAGCCCTTTGAACAGGCTGCGAAAACAGTTTCTCTCCCAGATTTCTGTTGGAGTGTGTTCTTGGGAGGAAGGTAAAACGGACACAGGAACCCATGCTGCCTGAACTTGTGTGCTTTAATCTTCTCTTTAATTTTTGTTTAAATAGGGGGAACTTGTGGCTATCCCAAACACTTTGACTGGTTTTACAAATAAACATATTGAATATGCATTCACCTCTATTCTAAAATATTTTAAAGTTTCCCTTCTGAGCTTTTGCTTTTCTTTCAAGCTGTTTCTTCTTTTTATCCTTTTTTGAGGGAGAGTGGATGGAAGCAGGAGTTTAACTTTTGCGCAGTGGGGTCAGCTACAGCAGACTTGCTTATATCCCTAGGTGATCATTGTCCTGCCATCAAGCTAGTAATAAAATTCTTGTTTAACGCTCAAAACTTTATTTTTAAGACAGAAGAATATTTTTGCAAGGAAGTGGTTCTCTTTGACAGTAATTAGGAATGGTTCCTGGGATCAAAAGCCAATTTACTTTCAGACACATACTTTGCATATTCCCCAGGCTGCTTTACTTAAAAGCTTATATCTGAAGCCCACTCTTCTGGCTTTAGAGCGCAAGGTTCCCACCTGTCGTTTAGCAGGACTTCTCTGGTTAAGCGTGAGAAACACGGGTGACAAGTGCAGAGATACCCACCTCCCTGCCTTGCACGGGCACCGAGGGTGCAACAAGGAACGAAAATCATCTGTGAGATCCACTGAAATGAAGGAAGCCTGAGGCCCACGAAAGAAGAGAAAAAAATGCTTTCTTGTTATTTAGGAATAATAGTGAATTCTTAAGGGATTAAGCATAGTAGTAACATCTATCACAAGTATTTAAAACCCGACAAGAAAAGGATGTTCTCCCTGGTGTTGCAGAGCAGCACCAAGAGTCCGGTTACCTCTGTGAGGCTGCTTTCCCTCATTTTTTGCTCCTGCTGTCACTGAATCAGCAGGAGGTTCTGCCACCAGCAAAACCCAGTCTCTGTACGTGGTAACCCAGATTAGTCACTGTCTGTTAAATTCAACTTCTCAGTCCCGGTCATGACTTGGTGTTTGAGTTGGCTGCAGGTTCCGTTTTGTCTTGTGCTGCACAGGCTTTAATAATGAAATGAAAATTTCAGTTCGCTTCAACAAAACAGCTTCAACTGGATTTACTGGAGATAAAATGATGGAGCAGGGGTCTCTGACAAGGCGAAAGGCAAGCGTCAACCTTCCTTCAACAGCTTGGTACAAAGGAATTTATATTTTAAGTGAATTAGGCTCCATTCCCCTTCTCACCTCCTGATTTGCCTCCTGTGAAACTATTAGTTGTTAAATCTTTGCTTTATGTTCAACCCAAAATGTAGTTGTTTTCAGCAATATTTTATGGCCTCTATAGTATCAGTACTATCCTCTTGTTCTTCAGGCACTTGGGGGATCAATTAATTCCAAAAGGGTGGGTGTTTAGCTTCATCATGACAAGAACAACCCTACCTTCTCTTTTAATTTCTGTAAATCTTGGTCTTAATGTATTGAGGTGACTCTTTGTTTCCTCACAAGAGTGCTTTATATTTTATTTGATTTTATAACATTTTTGGAAGTGGGACATAAAAACATTTTAGGTATCTATCACAGAAGCCATAAACTTAACCTTTCAGATCAGTGTTCTCAGTGAAAATCGAACAATTTTTTCCTAATAGGAGCTCAGACAAGTCTGTAAAGCTTTTACAAGTTAATGAATGTTTCACACCAGATGCTGATTCCCGAGGTAAGCCAATCTATAGTTAGTGAGACGCAATCTTTTCTCGTGATTTAAGTTTGCTGAAATCAGATTGAGACTTTCCAGACTTGAGAGTGGTCACATTTTTCGTAGCTTAACTGTAAATCATCTTTCACTTAGAAGATTTAGAGACAGACTGAGGAGCTAAATCTTTTAGTTTGCCTTCCTAACCAGCAGAAGCCGGTAGATGAGCCTCATTATGGTGTTTCCTAAAGGATTAGATAAAACAGTTTGGTAACGTTCAAAGTAGGACAAATACCATTACAAGTATAACAACTTTATCCTTCCAACGATTTAGATATAGAATTAGGTGTGATTACAAGACACTTGGAAATTGCTTGGATTGGCCAGAGCTGCTCATCAGAACCTTTCAGCTATGAAATCAGTAAGAAATGGTGTAAAATTTGGAAACTGTGAATCAAAATACTTTTCATCTGATACCAGTCAGCAGCCAAGAAGGGCAGTTCTGGGTGTCAGCCTTGCAGGCCTGTGCTCCTGTGAGCAGTCCTGTGGGTGTGAGTGAGCCTGCTCTCATGGTAAGGGTTTGGAGAAAATGCTCTTTTCTTTAGAATTTCTTTTACGACAATCAGCTGCTTAAATATTTGCTCTAATACACAAATGAGGATGAGGACATTTCGATATGAAATAGGAATTCAATTGCTGTTCAGTGGTGGTAGTCATGAGAATAGTAAGTTATTGGCAATTCTGAATGCTTGATTTTTTGTTTCTGGTTTGAATGCGTTTCAGTGGAGATTTTGACTCCTTTCATTCCTTTTGAAGTACTAATATTACTTATGTATCTTTATTGCTTCTTCATGTTTGAGGTTTTTGTTTTATTTGTTATTTAAGTGGTAGACTGTTGCCCACTGAAAATAGTGTTTATCTGTACGTATTTTGACAGGACTGCTTTTAATAGTCCCTTGGTATTTATATTAGAATTAAACCAATTTAATGCAAGCCCTTCGTTAAAGAAATGCAAAGTAAATATCACAGATTTTTTTTTTACAAAACAGAAAGAAGCTTGTAACACAGCTGTAGATGTTACATTAACCCAAAGGCAGGACCAAGAGTAAACCACAGTCTTTTCTCCCCCTTTACGTTTTTCCCTTTTGAAAGTAGAGAACTTAATGAAAATTAGTTGTTCTTTGTCATATAAAATAAAACTGAAATAAGGTGTAATGGAACCCTACTCACTGACCTTCTTTAGAAGCAATACTTTGGAAGTAAGAACTATAAGTGAGAAATACACCACTCTGTCATATCACAGTAGAATTGCTTTATACATTTATTTATTTACTTATTTTTCTACAGACACAAAGATAAAGCAATGTCCACATACCCTTCCTGTCACCTCAGCACAGAAAAGGGGTATTCGTGATTCAGCCTTATCAGTCTGGTATCTTCCTCGAAAGAACGTTTTATTTCTATTTCTTTTAGATAACAAATTAAACTAAAAGGACATATCTTGTTGCCTAGTTTAAAACAAGAATGCTGCTTGATGTGCCCAGTATAATGAGATCTGGCTGCAATAAACTCCAAACTCAACAGTCTAAGGAAAAGACTCTGGGAATATGATTTAGTTCCAGTTATACGTTCTTTTGCCAGAAAATAGCAACTAAAATATAATTCTCCAATGCACGCTTATGGATCTCCCCCTCTGTAAAATGGTAGTGTAATTTATTTGAAAGCTGCTTTTGTTTTATTTTTGATAGTATAGAGAAGCTCTTAGCATTATGAGCTTTGTCTGATTAAGTGCGCAAAATGACAAACAAGGTTGTCCTGTGCTCATCTTCTTCCTTCTTTAGGCAGATAATCACCTTTAGAAGCCTGGATCCTATTCAGCTACTCTGTCAGTCAGCAATACCAAGACCCCAGTAAGCCGCATTTATCAAACTAAACACTTGATCTGTATCGGCACATCAGCTGGTGGCAAGGCCTAAGACACAAGATGAAAGTTGCAATTAGGATTTAGGAGGACATTTTATTATCTGAGATTTGAAATCGGTTTTCTTAGTTAATCCAAACATCTTTCCACTCAGATATGTTGACAGAGCCCTTCTGTACATGTACTTACTTCAGCTTAAGTGGGAACTGCAGTGGATGTTGCCAAGATTTAATACCTCTAAAAGGAGAATACTTGTCAAGGGCAGGACACCGAGGGAGGAGCTGGAGCCCTGCCTGCCCTCTCTCTTTGGGCTGTCTTTCTTCACGTGCTATTTGAAAGCCAGATAGCAAGTTCCAGGGCAAAGTTTTACTGTCCAACTTCTCCTGAAAAATGAAGACTGTTTCCTAATAAAGGACGATCGCTAGCTTAAACAAGATGAGAACACACCACAACAGCTTTTATAGGTGTGCAGCAATGCAGCTGCACAGATGTGTACGAACTCTGAGCACAATGCTCAGATGCCACAGGGGGTGGTTTTCCCGAAGTCTAAAGGGCAGGGTAAGGTGTTTGCCTTCCTCATGCTCCCTGCAAGTGCCTCCTTACTTTAATAACAAGAAAGCCTTTTCCTTATTGACATGCATAGCCCTAACTTAGGTGTTTCTCCTTCATACGTCAGAGGGCCAGGGGTTTGCGGTGGGGTCAGTGAGCAGTGGGTCTGGCTGGTTTGCAGGCAGCACTCTTGTGTCCCGCGCTGTCAAAGGCAGCCTTGCTGGGCTGTTGCCGCTGTCTCCAGCTTTTGGGTGTTACGTGTTTTATTTGCCACCGTCCTAGAAGACGGAGACTATTCTTACACAGAAGGAACTCTGTGAGGTTTTATCTCCAGTTTTATTTCTCGATGTATAGCTCAGCAGGCTCCATCTGCCATATCTTTGGAGTCTCCAATGTTGCCTCGGAATTTCATATTTCTCCACTCCATTTGAAAGAGTGAAAGGAAAATATATGCAAACCTGTTTCATTGTCAGTGTACATGTTAAGCAGGTGAATTGAAATACTGACTGTTTACATTTTCACAGCAGCCTCAAACTTTATACATGATAGATGGCTGAAAAACGCTCTTTTACAAGAGTGCCGAGGTTGTTACCCTAAATGAAATAATTGTTCAAACTGTGCAACTGTACAGCCAGAGTGATTTCTAAAGACAAGGCAAAATTGTTCATCTTTGCTGTTGAGCAGAGCCAATTGCAGCCGGGTGGTTGTACAGCGCCCTGCCTGACAGCAGAGGGCCTCAAGACCCAGCTGTTCGCCCTCGAATGGAAATTTCGCAGCAATTCCCTTTCATTAGTCATTTTACAAAACAATTTTCCTCAAGGGCTTTGTCGTCCAGTTAAACAAAAAGATCACCTTGTTTGCCTTGAATATTTTTTAGTTATTGTGAAATATTCTCAATTATTATTTCTTTTGCGGCATTGCAGTAATATTTTAGAAAAGCTGTCCTCCATTAAGCCTTTTGAAGACACAGACAGCAGTATTTTAGCCTTTAGTATTTAGTAGGTCCTGTGCCTCATTTGCCATTAAATAGCAGTGCTGCTGCCTAGAAGCACAACTTTTTAATTATTCTTAGAAAACGTACAAGCATCTGGAAGGTTATGGTAAAATGTAACTTTGCTATCCAGAAATTATCAGTTTGTGTTAAGGCTGTAACTGATATTTACCTCACTGTAGAGATACTAGTTGGAATTATTTGAATGTAGGCAGCAAGTAAAAAGCTGGCATTGTCTACTGAATTTGTGGGCTTGGACAAAATCTTGGACCTAAATGTTTATGCACTTATACAGGCAACCTTATTGTCAGACTCTCATTCATAGATTTATAGAAATAGCTTACCAAGGACAATGGTACTGACATGAAATGATAAATATTGAGGGTATTTTTTTCTTCTGCACAGTCTACTTGCTGAGCACCTTAACTTCGCTCTGTCTGCCCTGGAAGCCATTCCAACTTTGTTACTGGTAACTTCCCTGTAACCTGGACAACTAAGCTTTGAATAGAAAGCAATAGTAAAAGTAAAAGTAGCTACAGTTTATTTTAAAGTATTTTCCATGATTAACACATTTTAAATGACTGGAAATGCTCAGATTTTGGCTTCATCATCAAATATGCTGAAGAAGGGGTTTTGTGCTAGAGTAGCTGCTGGCGCTGTGTATCTGCTCGCAATTATTTCCAAATTGTTGCACTGGTTACCCATGCCAGTAGTATTAATTTGGTTAGTTTTCAGAAGAAAAAAAAAAAAAAGACATTTTACTTCAAATTGGTTCACTTCTGTCTTTAACCTGTCATGTTTTCTGGACATTCTCATGATAGTGCCTTTTTGTAAAAGCTCTCCAAATGATGGATTAAGATCTGTCTTGGATTTTACATGGATTAAGTTTTAAATTAACATAAAAGAATAACAATGTGAATCAATTTGATCAAAGAAAAAGTGTCACTAATTATTTAAACAGGACACTCACTACAGAGGTTTAAAGGCAAAGAAGCGGATTTCCCTTGCATGTGGATCAAATCAGAAGTATCCCATAATTGACTCTTTACAAGACCTTGCTGCAGCGTAATGGACTAGATATTAAAGCCTTAAGTATTTAAAGCTAGTTTCCGTCTTTCTCTAAATGGAGGTCTACCACTAAGAGCTATTTTACAAGTCTGACACATTAGCTACATCACTGTGAAATACGCTGGGCTCTGCCTTGCCCGGCCCGGAATTTCAAGCGCTTTCAATAGTTAAATGGTGTGAAACGGGTCGCGTTGAACCTGCGAGAAGGAAGGAGCATCCTAAAAATACTTTCCAGATGGAGATGCCTGTTGGAAAGGAACAGAGATAGTGGATGCTCCTTTTTTTATAAGCATTTAGTTCATTTTATCTTTGCCACCTATTTTTAATTTTGTTGGTGTCTCCTGGGAACACTCATTGTGGGTGACAACAGCTCTCAAGGCACATGAGCCTTTTCTTCTTTCTGGATTCTGAAGATGGCCTCTGCGTCTGTTTAAAAACTGTTCTAGATGAACACCCTTACAAATAAGGTGCTGGGTTGTACAGGAAGGACTATTGTATTTCTTCATCTAAGGAGCATCTTTTGTAGGCGGTGCAGTAAAGTCCAGTCGTCCTTGTCTGCACAAGGAGTATTGCATGACTACTTACTCTGTCAAAACATTAGACAAGGTATTCCTAAGGCAACTGAAGGTAGTGCAGTTTATCCAATCTTGTAAAAACTGTCACAAATAAGACAGGAAAATGTTGTAGGTACTCCAGTTAAAGAGTTTACAGGATTGCAGGTTTCAGACAGTCTTTTTTTTTTTTTTTAATTATTTTAATTATTCCTACATGTAAAGTGGTATGTGGTATATTAGATGAGATTCCTGTCAATATAAAATTTTATTTGTATTGATCTGTTTAAATTGTTGCTGTGCTTTGGGCTAGAGTCAGTGCACACCCGCCATGCTCGTCATTTTTCGTTAATCTGTGCTCCAAGTAGTGTCTCCCGCTGTGTGCTCCAATCTTCACCTTTTCAGACAGCCCTATAGACGTGGGGCAGCAGTGTTACACTGGTAGAAAAGTTACGTGCTGTATTTCTTAATTGGTTCCTTTTTGCATGGAAATAATTCATACATAAATATTCCTTTACTGTAGTGATTTATTCTATAAAGCCTTATAGGACAATACTACTTGGCAGGCAAAATAATTCTTAATATGATCCAGAATATACTTTCAGCCAATTTCTGTTCTTCTATTTGTCAGGTCATTATCATCCTGAAATCAACTGGAGATCAGTCAGGGCAAGATCCTTGTGAAGGACAAAATTTGTCCCATAGGCACAATTTGAAATTCCAAAAGATGTGAAAAATTTGAATATCTTAACTTCAATTTTTAACATCTGTGACTTCAAACCAGACACAAACAATACTGAGTGAATTATATTTTTTGTGTTTCCTCAAAATAACATTGTAAATATTAAAGCCGCAAATTATACTTTGAGACTGGACATTGACTATGACTGCTCTGAAAGATGAAGTATTTCATACACAAAGATCAAAGTGTGCTGCTTAACTGTTTCGAAGGAGAAATATTTTGTAAAAATTAGTCAGAAACTTTGGCTTATGGATTTAACTGTTCCTTTTTGTGTAGGTGAAGAAAGAGAGCCAAGTTTTCTAATATTTATTTTAACAATTATTCCTAGACTTGTCATCTTCTCTGAGGAAAGGACCTCCCATGTTTTGGTTAAGCCATGTGTTCGTCATGGGAACGCTGAGGTTTCTGCATTCGTCTGCAGTCAAGGTTTGAGCAGCTAATAACAAGTAGCTTAACAAAACCTCATATTTTTTTATATTCGGCAGGTTGGCGTTGTCCGCCCAGCAAGGCTACTGCTGGGGTTAGCATAATATTTTCAGCGAGCGTTGGTTCTGCAAAGCAATTTCAGTTTTGTGCAGTTAAACCACATCCATGATCGAATGTACCCAGCCTGACCACATCCTCTCCAGCCTGGGCAGTGAGGGACAGAACCCATCTCTTCATCGTCTAGACGGGGCCTAAGAAGCAGATTTCTCTTTCTTTGAGGAGTTTTAGGCTTTCCTCTGCTCCATCCAGAGTGACAACACACGACGCATTCGCAGACGCCGGATCGGTTCTTTGCCTCCGTGCAATGCCCAGGCAAATGGGCTCTACGCGGTGGCGTAGGGGGACCATTTTGGGGAACGCTGGCAAAGCAGATCTCCAAAATTCCCACTGCAGGCCCTGTGCTGCACTGCTCCTCTTGCTTGGGCTTGCATTCATGCTCATGGCTTGCATCCCTCAGTTTTCCCCTGGTGATTTCAAAATGGAACAAAATGGAGTTCCTATGGCACATATTTCTTTCCATTGATCTTCCAACTTTCCACATCCTGCTCCCATGCCATAGCGGAAATATTCCAGCTCTACTGCTGCTTGAACTGCAGTGGTCTGAGTTGTTAAACCTTTTACATCTCCATGGTGAAAGTTATATGTCTTCCTTCAAATCTAATGTTCTAGGAGTTAATACTATTTAAGAAAATTCTCTTGACTTCGATTGTGTCAGAAGATACTCAGACCCTAAAGGGTCTTGAGCATCATTGTGCCAAAAAAAGAGTTTGTTACTTCCAAAGAAAGGAAAACCAAGAAAATCCTTAACTTGATTTTACCAGTCTGATATTGCAGTCATAAAGTTTCTGCTTGAAGTACTTTTCTTGGGCTATCTTTGTGTTACACCAGAACAAATATTTTTAAAAATCCATTTTCCATCCATCTTTTTTTTCCCCAGAAAAGGAGCTAGGACCTCGTAAAAGGAGGAAGGCTGGTCCAAAGAAAGCACTGTGGCTGTTGTAGATTTGCAGAGCTGGTCTGGGGAGCAACAGGGGCTGCTGTCAATCTTCTTTTTCCCCATTTGCACAGCTGGAGAAGACCTGAGCGTGTCCTCATGCTGGGGCTCTGTTCCAATAGCATCCAAATAGAGAGATGAAATTCACATTCAGTTCTATTTAAAAATCAACCTCAGTAACCAACAAGAAACAAGTGAGACTAATCATAAAGCAAAGCCTGATCTTCACAAAACCAAAAATGAACTCTTTTGCTTGAGATATCAATACCTTCCTTCAGCTCACCGGGTTACATCAGAATTGATTTTCTGTTTTAAAGATGAATGTTAATTCCTAACTGTATATGTGTGTATATACTTAGCGCGCCCCAAAACAAAGTATGATAGCTTCCACTTGTTCAGAAGACCTATGGAATGAAGGCAGGAGCCAGGATCCTCTGGTTTTGTTGGTGACAGAAGTTTGCCTGAACATGACCTCCATTACCAGAATATTAAAATTACCCTCATCTGTCTTTTATCTATATACAGACTTGAAAAGAGCCACTAAAATCATTAACTGAAAGGTATGTAGACTAGATGACTGTAAAGATCTGTTGACAAAGCAGAGCAGCGATGTGCTTTGTACCACATTTTAATACAATAGCAGCAGTAACTGATAAAAGAGAGGGGAGAAGTTGCCTTACAACGATTTTCTAATCCAAGCTAAAGCCAGAGCATTTAAATCTCACACACCGCTTGTATTTCCAAAGAAAACCACTAGAGCACGGAACCACTGAAGGGGTTTTTGCCTATCAGACAGCTGTAGACGGTTTAGCTGATTCCACTCGTGTCCGGCATGGCAAGCACAAGCTCGTAGAAGTATTGACTTTCTTCTGGATTCACAGCCCTTTGAAAACTTCTAATTACATAATTACTGATGTATCTTTGTTAAGATTCATTGCTATGCTGTCTTTCCATCACCTTCCATCCGATTCTTGCCTTGTATTCAACTTTTTTGGTTTGGTCAAGTGGGTTTCAGTCCTGTCTGAAATTGTTACGGCAGCATTTTGTTTTTGCAGGAAGTTCTGTGGAGAACCACAGAGGTTTTTCAAATCTAAGACAAGGACCCTGATTGTGGTTTGAAACAAAACAACGCCTTTTTTTAGCTTTCATTTAATTTCTTGGCATTCTGTAAAATGCCCTTAGAATCTACCAAACGGAGCTAATGTACATTTATTAGTAATATCCTCAAGATGCAAGTAAAATTTGCTTATGTCTTTAAGCTGTTAGGCTCTCTTAGGGACTGCTGCCAGTTGGTATGCCCCAGGCTCTGCTTGCCTCAATCCAGTATATTGTTTAGAACATTAACTGTGTTAAAGTTCCTAGCGGTGTTAATCAAAGATGTTGGAAGTAAAGATATGAGTCTCGGTTCACAGTCACAAATGTTTTATTTCACCTCCAGATACATTATTTTTAAGTAGTGCATAATTTGGTTTTCATTTCCTCTCTATTTTATTTAAAAGAAAAAGCTTTCTGCGTTGCTACTTGCTGATGCAGTTAATCTGTGCCCCACGAGTAGCAAAAGTTAATCTTGCAGCATAGAAAGCTTGCATGCTACTCGGAAAGTTTAATCCATCATCCTGTGTTTATTTGTCAGCTGTTTAGATTTCTTTCACTTTAAATCACAATCTTTTCTCTCCAACTTGTGCGTAAAGTACGAAATAAGTTCAAGATGTGTGTGTACGCATGTCTCAACTTCAATTCTGACCATCAAAGATTGACTCCTTTCTCGCTTGCTTTTCTTGAAGAACATGACTGCAAACGGAGATGCTTGTGATGGGAAAAGTACCCAGAACCCTCAAATTGTGTTTGGAAATCTCAGGTGCTGCACAGATCAGATGCAGACCGTTGTTTTGAATGTTATCGTCTTCGATATTTCTAGTGGAAAATGGTTCTGCCTTTTCACGTTTCTCCCTCCTACTTTCTCTTGAGATATATATATAT
>NW_009692751.1:0-11832 GCF_000703405.1 Apaloderma vittatum
TCTGCTCCAGCGCCTGGAGCTCATCCTCCTCTCGCTTTCTTCACTGACCTTGGTGTCTTCACAGATTCTCACTCCTCCATTTCTGTGCCAGCTGTTGTGGCGCAGTTCTTTTTCCCCGTTCTTAAATATAATTTCACAGAGGCGTTCCTCTCCTATCACTTTACTGATAGGCTCAGCCTTGGACAGCAGTGGGTCCCTCTTTGGAGCCGGCTGCCATTGGCTCTATCAAACTCAGGAAGCTTCTGGCAGCTTCTTGCAGAAGCCACCCTGCAGCTCGCCCACTGCCGCCAAAATCTGGTCAGGCCAACCCAGTACAATGTCTTTCACATTGTAGAGTGAGAGAGTCAGGCCAACACATCAGAGCACTTAGGAACACTTATTCCATTGAAATTATCACCATCAAATTTAAGTTAATTTTAAAATTATGCAGGTAATATGCATCTGTGGGGATGTGGCTATTCATGCCTGCTGTGATGAAAGGTAGTATTGATTTCTTATTAAAAACTGACCATTTTAGTATTGACTTTGTTTCATCACATACTGTCTTGTTAGAAATATCTGTGACAGTTATGACAGCAAAACTCCATCTAATATTTGCTTACCATGCTTATAACCACCCTCCTGACTTTTGCCATCTCATCCTACACTGGAAATGCCTGCTGTTCCCACTACATCCTGCCAGAGCAATGTGACATCAAAAGGCATCTTAAAGATTGCCTTTCTCCTCAGTGCATAAAAGATGTTACTCACTCATCTAAGTGTCTAATTTTCCCTCTTGTTTAACATTAGAGTTTTTGGGAATGCTCCAATATGTTAGCGATAAGCTGTGTCCAAGCCTCTAGGTGAAAAGACATTTCAGATATCTATTACTAAACTTAAGCTGTGACACCTGGGAGTTCTTCCCCAGTCTTGGATGAGGGTGTGAGATGTGGCCGAGTCCTACCAGCATGCTGGGACCATCCCACCCTGCTTCCCTCCCATATTCTTACATTCACTGAAAAAAAAGATACGTGGGCAGTTCAGAAGTAAGGGATGGGCATTCCAGATGCTGAGAGTGTGTCCAGAGGACAGCAAGACAAGTAGTGAAGAACACACTGTGCAGTGGACTTACCTCTCTGTTTCTGTCATTTGGGGGTGTTCCTACCACACTCACTCAGCAAAACTTGCCGCAGCTGAAACGAGTTGAGGAATTCCCACCAGAGCTCATCTCTCCTAGAAGTCTTTGCTCCACATAATCATCCACTGTGGTAAATAGTGTTTGATAATAAAAAATTCTATGTCAAGGCCTAAAATATAAGTGATTGATCTTCATGTAATAACCCTTGTTCTCTCTTATCAACTTCTGTCTGAAATATTTGTTATCATCATCTATTACATCCTGTTCAATATAAAGTTACAAATCCATCCAGAAAATACTGATGTTTTTCCACGTGTCTGCAAATGTTTAGCACAATTCTGGCCTCTGCAAGATAGCTCTACTAATAATCACCAGAAAGTAGCTTCCAGCCTTAGAATAGCCTGCAAATGTAAATGCTAAATTAACATGTCAATGTGCAATATACTCTTAAATTGCAATTCACAAGGTGAAGTTGAAATAGAAAAAGACTAAAAGGCTAAATAAGCAGACAGCAGCAGATAGATTCCTTCCGAAGGATAGCGAATTTTTTTTCTTCAAATACAAGAGTCAAAACTATCTGGTGCTTTCACCATAACCAAAATACACTATTTTAGAATATTCATCTAAAAATAACTAACTACATGTTGCTACTTCACAGGAAAAGTGTATGATTCTATCCAACTTTACAGGCACCAATAAAGTATAGCAGTATTTCAAAGCCTGCCTCTAAAAGAGAAGGCAACACTGCCAGAATTTTGGCTAGCTGAACACTAGTTGAGCAGAATGCAAAAGCTCACTTAAGTGTGGCAGTACTGAACACTGACACCCTTGGCACTTACTGAAGCACAGGGTGTGCTCATTTCCATATCAATGCACCACATGTTTCTCCAAGACAAAGCTGTTTCACACCACTGCTGCTATTTGAACTTTGGAAATAAATGGAAAGGCTTCTCTATTGTTGTTAACAATAAGACTCGCATCCTCTGAGCACAAGATACAGTTACTGAACACTGCCCTTTATAGGGCTGTATTAGTGACTGTGTGCAGAAGGAGCTCATTGTAAAGGAGCTGTGTTGTGCGGGTAAGACAAGCATTGCTTTAAATTCAGAACACAGGGTTGTGCGCGTAATAGTGATGCCTTCCAGATTTAGAAGATTATACTCACTGTAACTTTGTTAGCTTGCTTAATGAGCCTATAGCAAAACCTGAGAATAGATAGTAAAGTGAAATTTAGTAGATTTGTCCAAGGTCATACAGAAACCTATGAAACAGTTAACACAGTCAGTCCCACTTTTGTGTCTGCTCCTGTTTTAATAAAATCAAGTTTCCTCTTTACCCCAGAGAAAAAGAAATACTTCTGAGACCTCTAACAAATGCATACTAAAACACATTGTGCCATAGAAAACAGTAAGCTGTAGAGCATTAGGAAGGGAAACCAAAACCTTTTGCAAAGGCTGTATCAAAGGACCAGTCAAATCACAACACAGGATACCATCCTGTCCAAAAGGTTATTAATGGGAAAGAAAGACTTCTTACCTGCACGGCAAGCGAATGTTTCAGTGATGCAAAACAAAGAACCTTTAAAATCACTTCCTCTAGCTAAGAGCAAACTAACCATTTTTAAAGGTGAAGCTTCAGATGCATGTAATGAAGTCATTATTGCATGTGACTATGACTCTTGGATCAAAATGCCTGAAATCTCTGCCATAATAATTTTATTTAGGCTGAAAAGAAACCATGTAGTCTACTATTCAATTAACAATAATTCAGTATTCTTTGCTCCCTGGGTTTTCCTTACAATGTTCTTTGCACATTGATTAACAGGGAGGAAAAAAAGAAGAAAGGGAAAAAAACTTCAGAAAAAAAGGAATTGGAAAGTATGTTCAAATATTACCTGTCAACCTGCAACAAGTTGAATTTTATTTCATCGCACAACAGCAAACGAGAACAAATTTTGCTCCCATATTCTTCAAAGACTAGATGCTTTTAGATGCTTTTAAGAAAACAGAAATAGAAACCATATTCTGCTATCTTTTTGTTCTGCAGCAACAGCAGGACAACAGGCATCTAAGCTCACAGAATCACAGAAGGGTCAAGGTTGCAAGGGACCTCTCAAGACCATCTAGCACAGCCCCTGCTTAAAAGCAGTGTCAGCTACAGCAGGTTGCTCAGGGCTGTGTCCAGTCAGGCTTTAAATACCATCAAGCAACCAACTCTCTGGGAAACTTATTCCAGTGTTTGTTCACCCCCACAGTAAAATGTGCTTTCTTAGGTTCAGATGGAATTTTCTGTATTTCCATTTTTGCCCTCTGACTCTTGTCCTGTCAGCAGGCACCATGGGGAAAAGTCTGGCTCCAACTTCTTTGCACCCTCCCATCAGGGATTTCTGCATGTGGATAAGACACCCTTGAACCTTCTCTCCTCCAGGCTGAACAATCCTAGCTTTCTCAGTTTGTCCCCACTGCCAGACGCTCCAAGCCCACAATCATCACCATGGCCCTTTGCTGTACTTGCTGCAGTATGTCCGTACGTCTCTAGTACTGGGTAACCCAGAACTAGACACAGCTCTCCAGATGTTAGCCAGCAGTGATAAGCAGAAGAGAAGGATCACCTCCCTCAGCCTGCTGGCAACAGTTCTCCTAATGCAGCCCAGGCCACCATTATTTTTCTTTGCCACAAGGGCACATTGCTGGTTCATGTTCAGCTTGGTGTCCATCAGGACTCCCAGGGCCTCTTCTGCAAAGCTGCTTTCCAGCTGGTTGCTCCTCAGCCTGTACTGGTTACCCATGGGGTTATGGCTCCCCAGGGGCAGGACTTCGCATTTCCTGTTGTTAAACTTCATGAAGCTCCCAACAGCTGATGTCTCCAGCCTACTGAATGGCAGAAAAATTACTGGGTGAATCAACCCCACCTCACAGTTTTACGTTGTCCACAAACCTCATGAAGCTGTACTCTGTACTATCAAAGTCATTAATGAAGATGTTACTTCATCTGTGAGCACGTTATGTGAGATAGTGCCAACAGCCTCAACTGAGACAAGATAAAGAACTTCCACTGCCTTTCCCCAACCCACCAAGCTAGCTGTCTCACCACTGGAAGTTATCAGGTTGGTCTGAAATTATTTTTGCTTTCTAACGCCTCTTCCTCCTCCTACTAGCTACTACTGATCACCTTTTCGCCCTTAATGTTCAGAAACAGTTTCCTGAAATATTTGCTCTGTCATCTTCTCAGGGATTAACATTAGGCTTGTAGCTCCCCAGATCCACCTTCCTGTTATTCTTGAAAGAGAAGACAAGATTTTCTCTCTGCCAGTCCTTGGGAACCTCCTTCAACCTCCATAGCCTTTCAAGATGATCGAGAGCAGCCTTGTAGTAACATCAGCCCACTCCCTCAATACTCATTGGTGTATCCCACCAAGTTGCTAGACTTCTATACATCAAATTTGTTTAAATGTTTCCCAACATAATCCTTATTCACCAAGGTAAATCTGCCTCGCTCCACTGAACGCTGAGAGTGACTGAGAGTCCCTGAAAGTTGATTTTACCAGTGAAGACCAAGGCAAAGAAGGCAAGGAAAGCAAGACCTCAGTGGAATATCATGAAGTCCACCTGTTGCAAAATTAAGTGTTTTGTTCTTTTTCCAGAAAGAAGACAAATATCAACAAGTTTTAGTTGTCAATTTCTAGGGTAATCTTGCCCAAGCATCAGTACCATCAATTACCAGAATACTTCTGTATATTCTTATTTATTAATGACACTTCATTGTTAACAGTTGCTAATCATAATTAGTTGTGTATTTTAAAGCCAAAGCAAGAGAAAACCAGCTAGGATAGGGTTTCAAAATGCAAATGGTGAGGATAAAAAAGGAAGGAAGATTTGCTAGGAATCTCAATACCTGCCACAGCACAGAAGCAAATGTTGTAACTCTCATTTCAAAATCCACACTTACAGTTCATTCATCTGAAAATACTGTCTATAACTCTTGCAAGCTTCTCTGCCAGAAGCAATCCCTGAGAGCGAAAAATTCCCTATAACTCAAAGCAGATCTAGCCTCTGGCAAGCAGGATTTTTTTTAACTCCTTAGAAGCTGCTGCTTCTGCTTTCTTATTTGAGGACTCCCACCTAAGAGAAAAGCACAACAGGCACAACTGAATAGAAAGTCCCATTTCTAGCTCAGTGAATTACCAGAATAATACACATCAACTGAACTATCTCTCTGAATCTGCTATTCCAAAAAAAGTCTGGTAAGTCTACTTTCATTCCATCTATCATCAGGATACAACCTTGAAAATAATTTATGTGTAAAACTATGTTATGAGTAAAGTTTATGGCAAGTCTCCTAGTGTGAGTTAAACAGAACCAATCACCAAGTGATTTTTACTTCTCAGCTCAATCTCTTCTGAGAGGCTGCACTTTCTGAAGTTAGCAGCACGTTTCTGCAGACAGTGCCTGCTACTAGCAGTGATAACATCTGATGTTTACGGTTACTGCCTGGAGTAACAGACAGGACAGGTGACCAACTTCCATTCCATAGACATCATATTCAGTATAAAATGGAAGGGTCACAAGGGCTTAGGCCTCTTTCTTTGTTTTTCTTCAATGGCTGGTGTCCAAAGAGGATTCCATCGGATCTTCTGCCTTCGACCTTGATCCTGAGTTCATGAATCCAGCTCCCGTATCCAGCTCCCCTCTGTCTCTGAGCCTGGGGCTTCCCCGGTGCTTCCTGCTCTGCAGCATCAGTGGGGATTGGAGTCAAGTGCTATAGTCATACATGTTTAGCATGTACTTTGTTAAGTTCATAAACATAGGGGGTGTTGACTTTAATATGCATCTTAGGGATCACGAAGAGAAAGGGTTCAGTCTGGGCACCGTGGCCTTCACGACTCTTAGCTTGCAGACATACTTCTGCATTCTTTAGCTAAAACAGAGTCATCCTGGCACCACAAGACTCCCTCCTTAGGCTAATTCTCTGTGCAGGACTTGTTGATCTCCACCCACAGTGTCCTCACAAGAGAGAAGCCAACAGCTGAATCCTTAACCCCTTGGTTTCAAATCTCACACAATGTTATTACGAATGGATCA
Source organism: Apaloderma vittatum (assembly GCF_000703405.1). Lineage (NCBI taxonomy): Eukaryota > Metazoa > Chordata > Aves > Trogoniformes > Trogonidae > Apaloderma > Apaloderma vittatum. Next base: position 6,199 of record NW_009692751.1, read on the forward strand.
TTCATCTGCAAAGGTATCTGCAAGGGCATCTGCATCTGCCATGACATCTGCAAAGGTACCTGCAGCAGCATCTACATCTCCAGTGGCATCCATCTGCCTTTGCAGGCTCCCTCTATCGGTATTTGCAGCTGGAATGGCCTCTGCAACAGGGTCTGCATCTGCAATGGCTTCTAAAGTATCTGTGGCTGCTTTGGCATCTGCAATGGCATCTGCATCGGCCGTGGTATCTCTACACGCGATGGTGTCCACAGAGGTACCAGGGCAAGTCTCTTCCAGTGCCATACCTGCTTCCCAGAGTCACACTGCTGTCAGGACTGGAGCCTGGGCAGGGCAGGCAGCTTTGGACCTTGGAGTGGGGGCGTCGGTACGTAGGAATTAGGCCTCAGAAACTGGAGATGAGGCTTTGGGCCCTAAAATGGAGAGTTTGTGCCCTGAAAATGAGGCTGTGGGCCCGAAGAATGAGGCTTTGGAACACAAAATGGCTTTGGCAAGGCAAAAGGGCTGGTTGTGCTAAAAGGCGAGGGTCATTACCCACTGCAAGATAAGATTGGGCTCCGAACCTGGAAAGGTACCAAGATGTACATTGTCATTTATCAGTCTTGTCCAATTGGTGTCCTTTGCGTGAACCATCTCCCTATAATACAGAAAATACAAAAGCTAAGGTAACGCTACCTGCCTCCAAGAGCAGACCCCAGCCCACCGGGCATGTGTAGCCAACTTACAAAACCCTGCACCTCCAATTCAATGCGAGAAAAGAACTAACCAGTAGTAGCCAAGTAGTTGCAGCCTAAAGGCGTGACTAATTCTTCAATAAAACTGTCGAAGTATGGACCTGCCGTGGTAGCCAGATATGCTAGCTTTGCGGAATTACCACCTAGCGCCCATCTTTGCTCAGAGTGTTGGGAGCTATGGTTTAGGGGTGAGCTTTTTATAGTAGAGTTAATGGTAGGACTCAGCGATCCCAAGGGCCTTTTCCAACCTGAATGATTCTGTGATTCTATCAGGAAGAAATACCTTGTGACTGTAGACTAGGCAAAATCCTACATATGGATTAATGCTTAGGTTAGAGTGACATTGTTTCCACTTAAGGTTAATTATACTGCATAGGTCTTCTGGTGGAGAGTTGCCAGGCAGAGAGGGTTTGGGAGTGTTGATGGACAGCCAGCTGAACATGAGCCAGCAGTGTGCCCAGGTGGCCAAGAAGGCCAACGGCATTCTGGACTGTATCAGGAGTGGTGTTGTCAGCCTGAGCAGGGAGGTGATCATGCCCCTGTACTCAGCTTTAGTGAAGCCCCACCTTGAGTACTGCATCCAGTTTTGGGCCCCTCACTACAAGAGGGGCATTGAGGTGCTGGAGAGGGTACAGAGGTGGGCTACCAAGCTGGTGAAGGGCTTAGAACACAAATCTTATGAGGAAAGGCTGCGGGATCTGGGGCTGTTTAGCCTAGAGAATAGTAGATTGAGGGGAGACCTCATCGCTCTCTACAACTACTAGGAGAGAGGTTGTAGAGAGGTGGGGGTTGGTCTGTTCTCCCTATTGGAGAGTGATAGGATGAGGGGAAATGGATTTAAATTTCATCAGGGGAGGTTCAGGTTGGATATTAGGAAGAATTTCTATACTGAAAAGGTTGACAGCCATTGGAACAGGCTGCCCTGGGAGGTGGTTGAGTCACCGTCCCTGGAGGTGTTTAAGAGATGAGTGGATGTTGCACTGGGGGGAATCGTTTAGTAGGTTAATAGGGCTGGGACAAAGGTGACCTTCTAGGTCTCTTCCAGCAGAATCAGAAAGGAAAGCTGGTTCCCCTGTGACTGGGAAGAAACATATAACAAAGACAAATTTCCCAATACCAGATGATTCTGATCCAGGAGAGGGTCCTTCTAAACCGAAGTCATCAGATGATTCAGAGCCAGAGTCAGAGGCAGTTGCCAAACTTTTGACTCTGAGGGAGCTGCGAGATGTGAGAAAGGACTTTGGCCATCATGAGGATGAGTCATATGACAAGTTACTCTGATGCTGGGATAAAGGGGCTGATAGCATTGATTTGAACGGTAAAGAAGCCAAACAGTTGGCATCCCTGTCTGGAAACGCAGGCATCGACATGGAACTTGGGAAAGATGAAAACAGTCTCAGCCTCTGGAGACAACTCTTGTCAGCTATAAAGAGCCAGTATACCCATAAGGAGTATACTCAATAATAATAATAATAATAATAATAATAATAAGTATACCAAATCAACTGGACCACCATGGAAAAGGGCATTAAGTTCATGAGAGAACTAGCAGTGAGAGAGGTGGTTTACAGCGATCCACAAACAATTTTAAACTCCAATGAAATGCCCTGTCACAAACCATTATTCAGAAGTTCGTGAGGAGTGCATCACCAATGTATAAGCACACCTTGTCAATGATGGTCTGGGCTTCAGATGGCCAGACACCAACAGTGAGTGAAGTGGCCAACAAAGCATGCCAGTACGAAGACTACTGCTAATCCCCAACAAGCTCACGTTGCTGCCATGGAAAAGACACTTGCGGAAAACAATAGATCACTGGAGAAATCAATTGAGATAGCAATGGAGAAAACCAATCAATCAATTGAGAAAGCAATTGAGAAAAACAGTCAATCAATTGAGAAAACCAATCAAGCCATTGAGAAAACCAATCAATCACTAGAGAAGCTGACTGATACATTGTCCAAGAGGGAGGACAGACCTCAATGGAGCCGCATTGATGTGGTTAGAAGATACAGCCCTGCAAGATCAGCTAAAAATGACTGCAATTTGTCACAAAATGACTTGTGGATTTTCCTACATGGGTATGGAGATGACATGAGAAGATGGGATGGAAAGCTTACTTCTGCTCTACGGACACAAGTGTCTAAGTTAGAAAGACAAAGAGAAGTCAGCAATTTGCCACAAGAAGGAAAAATCAAAATGTAAATTGGGGGAATGTAAATGTAGTTAATACTAATCCTGTAAATCAGGTAAACCCTGTGAATTATCCTCAAAATTAGAGGGGCCCTGCCTCCAGACAGGTGGAGGAGTGGGACAGCCGAGTTTATTGGACTGTGTGCATTCGGCAGCCTGGCACATTAGAACCATGAAAATATAAAGCTCTGGTGGACACTGGTGCACAGTGCACCCTAATGCCATCGAATCACACAGGCACTGAAACTGTTACTATTTCTGGAGTGACAGGTGGTTCTCCGAAACTGACTGTTTTGGAGGCCGAAATGAGCCTTACTGGGAATATATGGAAAAAGCACCTGATAGTGATTTGTCTAAATGTCTCATGAATCTTTGGCATAGACTTCCTCAAGAAAGGGTATTATAAGGATCCAAGAGGGTATCGATTGGCTTTTGGCATAGCCTTTCTAGAGGCTGAGGACATTGATCAGTTGTCTAGCTTGCCCAAATTTTCAGAGGAGTCTAGTGTCATAGGGCTGATGAAAACTGAAGACCAGCAGGTACCAATTGCTACTAAAACTGTGCATTGATGACAATATCGTACCAACCGAGACTCTGCAGCTCCCATTCATAAGCTAATCTGTCAACTAGAAAGCTAATGAGTGATCAGCAAAGCTCACTCACCATTTAACAGTCCTATCTGGTCCGTGTAAAAGTCTGATGGAGAACGGAGATTAACTGTAGACCATCGTGGCCTAAATGAGGTTACACCACCAACGAAGGCTGACGTGCCAGCCATGTAGTATGAGCTGGAGTCAAAGGCAGCTCAGTGGTATGCCACAATTGACATTGCTAATGCATTTTTTTCCATTCCTATAGCAGCAGAGTGGAGACCACAGTTTGCTTTCACCTGGAGGGGTATCCAGTACACCTGGAATTGACTGCCCCAGGGCTGGAAAAACAGCCCTACCATCTGCCATGGACTGATCCATACTGCCCTGGAGAAGGGTGGAGCTCCAGAACATCTGCAATACATCGATGACATCATCGTATGGGGTAACACAGCAAAAGAAGTTTTCACTTCCAAGGTAAGAAAATAATTGAGATTCTTTTAGACGCTAGTTTTGCCATAAAGAGAAGCAAGGTCAAGGGACCTGCACAAGAGATTCAGTATTTGGGATTTAAATGGCAAGATGGGCGTAACCAAATCCCAATAGATGTGACCGGCACAATATCAGCTATGTCGCCACCAACTGAAAAAAAAGAAACACAATCCTTCTTAGGCACTCTGAGTTTCTGGAGAATGCATATTCCTGGTTATAGTCAGATTGTGAAACCTGTTTTTGATGTGACTCGAAAGAAAAGCAATTTTAAATGGGGCCCTGAACAACAGGCCTTTGAACAAATCAAACAAGAGATTGTACAGGCAGTAGCTCTTAGGCCAATCCAAACAGGACAAGATATTAACAATTTGATGTACACCGCAGCTGGGGATAATGGTCCTGCCTGGAACCTCTGGCAGAGAACACCAGGAGAAACTCAAGGTCAAACCCTAGGATTCTGGAGCCAAAAATATAGAGGCTCTGAGGCCAACTATACTGCAACTGAAAAAGAAATACTGGCCTCATATGAAGGAGTTAAAGCTGCTTCAGAAGTGATTAGTACTGAAGCACAGCTCCTCCTAGTACCATGGATATCAGTCCTAAACTGGATGTTCAAGGGTCAAGTTCCTTCCATGCATCATGCCACCAATGCTTCATGGAGTAAATGGACTGCCCTAATTACACAGAAAGCTCGAATGGGTCACCTCAGTCTTCCAGGACTTTTAGATTGCCCACTGGCCACAAGGTAAAGACATTGCAATGCCACCTAAGGAGGTGGAGACACATGCTGAAGAAGCTCCACCAGCTCCACCAGTTACCAGACAGTGACAAGCAATATGCCCTATTCACTGATGGGTCTTGCCGCCTTGTAGGAAGTTGTGGTAAGTGGAAAGCTGCTGTGTGAAATCCCACACAACAAGCTGCAGAAGCAGCTGAGGGAGAAGGTGGATCGAGTCAGTTTGCAGAGGTAAAAGCCATCCAATTGGTCTTAGACATTGCTGAATGGGAAAAATGGCCAGTGCTCTATCTCTATACTGACTCGTGGATGGTGGCAAATGCTTTTTGGGGTTGTTTAAAACAGTGGAAGCAAAATAGCTGGCAGGGCAGAAGTAAGCCTATTTGGCCTGCTGCGCTGTGGCAAGACATTGCTGCTCAGCTAGAGAACTTAGTTGGGAAGGTGCATCACGTAGATGCCCATGTGCCCAAAAGTCGTGCCACTGAGGAACATCGACACAACCAGCAAGTGGATCAGGCTGCTAAAGTGTTCCAAACAGACTTGGACTGGGAACACAAAGGTGAACTGTTTCTAGCTTGGTGGGCCCATGACACTTCAGGATATCAGGGAAGAGATGGGACATACAGATGGGCTCATGACCGAGGGGTGGATTTAACTATGGACGCTACTGCGCAGGTTATCCATGATTGTGAAATATGCGCCAAAATTAAACAAGTTAAGTGATTAAAAGCTTTGTGTATGAGGAACGATGGTTAAAATACAGGTATGGGGAGGCCTAGCAGATTGATTATATCACACTTCCTCAAACTTGCCAGGGTAAGCACTATGTGCTCACTATGGTGGAAGCAACCACGGGATGGTTGGAAACATATCCTGTGCCTCACGCCACTGC
>NW_009692751.1:12035-17181 GCF_000703405.1 Apaloderma vittatum
GAAAGCAATGGGAGGTGGAACTTTTAAAAACTGGGACAAACATTTAGCACATGCCACCTGGTTGGATAACACCAGAGGATCCACCAATCGTGCTGGTCCTGCTCACTTAGAACCTTTACATATGGTAGAGAGAGATAAAGTCCCTGTGGTGTATGAAAGGAATTTGTTGGGGAAGACTATCTGGATATTTCCTGTTTCAGGCAAAGGCAAACCCATTCATGGGGTTGCTTTTGCACAAGGACTTGGAACTACTTAGTGGGTGAGGATGAAAGATGGTGAAGTTCAATGTGCACCTCAAGGGAATTTAACTCTGGGTGAGAATACTCAATTTAAATCTGCATGATGTTGTTACATAATACTAACAGTGTTCAGTAAGTGTCTTTCAAGAAGCGTATCTGAGTGACGCCCAGTACCTTTCTCGAAGTGAACCTACAACCCATGAACACACACTGTAATGAATAAAACACTAATTTGCCTGCCCTGAGACTTGCCTGCCCTGTTATGACAGATGGAACTCACGATTCTGAAATCACTGAACTTACTGAACTTTTCTATAAAAAGTAGATCATAAGCTCGTGATTAGTATGATGTAAGTGGTATGGAATAAGGGGTGGAATCTCCTGGTTCAAGCTAAACAGAACCAATTCTGTTCAGTGATTTTTACTTCTCAGCTCAGTCTCTTCTAAGAGGCTGCACTTTCTGAAGTTAGCAGCATGTTTTTGCAGACAGTGCCTGCTACTAGCAGTGATAACACCTGATGTTTACGGTTACTCCCAGGGATTGGGATGCAGAAAAGCTCTTGCTGACCTTGTGTGCCATGCTGGGCATGCCAGGAAGTAAGACGGGTCACAAGGAAGTAAAAGGTTGCATCTCTAGAAAGTAACAGACAGGGCAGTTGAACAACAAGAGTATTCCATTTCCCGCTTGGTCCCCATGTGTTGCCTGGTCTAGTCGAGAGGTGGCGTCCCTGTCCATGACAGGGAGGTTGGACTAGATGATCTCTAAGGTCCCTTCCAGCCTATGCCATTCTATGATTCTATGATTCCATATATGTCGTATTCAATATAAAACTGAGGAATCACGAGGGTTTAGGCCTCTTTTTGCTTCTTTTTCAATGGCTAGTATCTAAGGAGGACTCCATCTGATCTTCTGTCATTGATCCCAACCCCGAGTTCCTGAATCCAGCTCCCGTATCCAGCTTCCCTCTGCCACTGAGCCTGGGACTTCCCCCGTGCCACCTGCTTTGCAGCATCAGTGGGGATTGCTATCACCAGCAGAGTCGGGTTCAATATTGGATTTGTATATATTTGTATATAGTTCACTATTCTTATTATTTCCTTATTATTTCTATTATTGTTCCATTAAAGCTGTTTTAATTTTCTTTCCCAGTCTCTCTGACTCATTCCCTTTTCCTTTCCTTTCAGGGAGGGAGAGGGCGTTAGAGAGCATCTGTCAGCATTCAGTGGCCAGCCCAGTCTGAACTCTCGACAGCAAGCATCAGCAGTTAATACACAGATATTACCAGGAGGAGAGTAATCAGTTAAGAGACAAAGGGACAATCAGTATCCCACACATATCTGAGTGTCTTGGACAAGGGTCAAACCTGAAATTCAAAATCTGATCTAGAACAACGTCCTAGAAACCATAAAAGATTTAGAGCTAACGAAGAACTGGGTGTAGGCGAGCCTCATCCTCGGTGTCATACTGCAAACTCTGATCAAGGAGTGCAGGTTTCCAGGACCCTATGCTGCACAAGCATGATGCTCATGAGGACTTGAAAGTGAGCTTGAGCAATCAGTCACAGAGCAGTGAATCACAGAAAGTCAGACCAAATCCACAAAGAGCCAGCCAGCAACACAGTTTAAATCCTATCTCTTACCCTTCTCTCAGTCCTTTTTGACCACTGGATATGTGAAACTGTGTATTCCAGCCTCTGAAGGACAAGAACTCTCAAAGAGTCTGTATAAAACGTCAGCTTTTTCAGCCCTTTAAAAGTCAAGGTCCCTCTAAACATGTGCTAAAGTAACTTCTCACAGTCATAGGAAGTATTAAAACACAACATAGACACACACTGATACAGACACATTAGAATGACATGGCAGATGCTTAAAGTATTTCAGGATCACAACTCAGGATCTGAATGTCCATATGTTACGAAATTCCCAGTTCCGGTGCTTGTCCCTACTTTCAAAATATCCAGCTCTATTTCTTTAAAGTTGTGTGGGGTTTGAACCTGGAAGCAGACCCTACCTGGTGTCCCATTTCCAGCTTCATGGCCCCTGGAGCAAGAAAGACATGGAACCTTTGGAGCGGGTCCAGAGGAGGTCCACCAAAATGATCAGAGGGCTGGAACACCTCTCTCTTATGAAGACGAGAGATAGGGTTGTTCAGCCTGGAGATATTACTGCAGCTTTTCAATACTCAAAGGCAGCTTATAAGAAAGCTGGGGACAGATTTTTTACCAAGGTTTATAGTGACAGGTCAAGAGGAAATGGTTTTAAACTGAAAGACAGCATGTTTAAGTTGGACATAAGGAAATAATTGTTGTATGAGGGTGGTAAGACACTGGAACAGGCTGCCCAGATAAATTGTGGATGCCCCCTCCCTGGAAGTGCTCAAGGCCAGCTTGAATGGGACTTTGAGCAACCCCATCTAGTGGAAGGAATCCCTGTCCACAGCAGGGGGACTGGAACTAGACAATCTTCAAAGGTGACTTCCAACTCAAACCATTCTAGAACTGTAGAATTCTAGAATTACGGAAATATTTGTCTTTAGGAGAAAATCTCTCACTTCTAATCCTGAAGACTCTACAGCTGAGAAACAAAAGTGGCTTTTTTGCCATAAAACAAATGTCCTCCAAGTCCCAGACTTCACAGTATCCCAGGAAAGGCCCAAATCCCATTGAAATATAATGGGATTGAATGCCTGAATTATTGTAGAATACAGTGGAATCTGAGTGCCTACATCCAATTGAAATGTAATGAGATTTGTGTGCCCAAATCCCATAACCCGATTGAAAACGTACCTTAGTGTTATGTACAATCACAAGGGCAGGTGGGACTTTGAAAAGTTATCACATTATGCCTTCAGCTAGCACAGCAGAAGCTACATTTAATTCAATAACTGATTATCCCAGAGTTCTCACCTACAGTATTATTTGTTTGGGTTTTTTTACAACATAATTGGGGGGTTTAGGACATTATTGTTTTTTTACAACAATTCTTATTCCCAGCAGAGAAAGTGCTGGGAAATTCACAGAGGTTGCACCAAGTTCTTTTACGTTAACAGGCTTTTCTGATCCTGCAAGCCCTATCCCCTAAACAAGGTTAAATTAAGCTAGCTTACCAGCTAGCATTAGCAGAAATCATGTCTCTGGCACAAAGAATTAAGATTGCCTGAGAAATTTTGATCACACATATATATATCTATATCTCTAGATCATCTAGATCATTTATACCTATGTCATCTATATCTATATATCTATCTAACTATACCAATCCTCTGGAAAACCAAATAACCAATGGATGACAGCAGATGGGTGGCATCTGCTGTCAGTACGTGCCGAAAAAAAACCCCAAACAGCATATACTGTCACGGGGCAGCTCAGAAAATACTTTCCGGTCACTTGCACATTTAGTAACTGGTTTTTGTTGTCGACTCCATCAAGGTGAAATGCATGGCATTGCCACAGGGTGGCGATGAAAGCCACGGATTTTGTGTGTACGCAAGCAGCTGAAGCAAAGCAATCTCAAAGCTTTCCGGATTGCTCCAGCCGGAGTACGCAGGGAAGAACTACCATAAAAAGAAAACCAGGAAAGGCACAGACACGATTTTAATTCACCTTAATGCTGCATAGTTTCTCCTCACCCCAGTGAAGCAAGCAGTCAACTGACTTCGTGGGTGAACAGCACCTTGTGACGTGAAGGCACTGAGCCCACATTCCTTAGGAGCCAAAAATCCCACTGACTTCCTGGGAATTTCCAAATGACCAAAGAAATCCAGCTGCACGCCTTGTTCCTGTATCTGCTCACCGTGACAAAAGACGTCCTATTCTCTGCAAAGGATTTGGGATAGGGCTCTGGCTTGATTGACAAGGTTATAGTGAAAACTGCTGTTGAGTGGTTGCTCACAATTTTGTTAACCTGTACAGCAAATGTTCTGTCACAAGCCGTTAGGATTCCTCAGTAGCAAACTGAAAAATATGCATTTATAACTAAAGAAAATGTTTCTAGAGGTCAAAAAATCTCATCTACCTTTAAAAAGTAGGTCGCCATAGGTAGCGAACTTTAAAAATAACTATATACCATAAAAAAAATCCAAACCACTGAATTATTCTAATGTTCAAACATGATCAACTGCTATAGAGAAAAGTGTTCTGAACAACTGGAAATCAGAATTCTCTTGTTTCTAACAGTTTTTTCTGCCACTATATGGCAGGACATTTTCAGCTTGATTGAGACAAAGTTTAAAGTTCATAATAGTTATATACTCAGCATATCGTGATCAGCGGTGCAATTTTCAAAATGCAATTGATTAAATTCCATGAGAAATTTCCCCGGATTTAATATATGCATTATAATAACACATTTAAAAACTCCAGTGTATTATGGTCTGAACATTTCCAGACTCTCTTCAGTGTCAACTGTGTAGTTCAAGGCTCAGCAATTCGACACATTACACAACAACTGGTGAAAAACAAATTGGATATAGCCCCTCCTATGGGAGAGACTCTCAAGACTGTACAGCAGGTGAAAAGTGGCAAGGCAGCTGGGATTGATGGAATCCCACCTGAAATCTGGAAGCATGGAGGCCAAGCACTTCACGCTAAATTTCATGAGCTCATTGTGCATTGCTGGGAAAAAGGTGAACTACCACCACATCTCCATGATGCAGTCATCATCACCCTATACAAGAAGAAAGGAGAAAAATCAGACTGTTCAAATTACCAAGGTATTACTTTGCTTTCTATTGCTGGTAAAATCCTTACAAGAATACTTTTGAACAGACTAGTACCAGCTATCTCAGAAGAACTTCTACCTGAAAGCCAATGTGGTTTCAGAGCCAACAGGAGTACCACACACATGGTATTTGTTCTCAGACAACTGCAAGAGAAGAGTAGGGAACAGAACAAAGGACTCTACGTAAC
>NW_009692752.1:0-38415 GCF_000703405.1 Apaloderma vittatum
ACCCCTCTGCTCGGCGGGGACGTTGTGTTAAACCTGGCGTTTGTGGCGTGGTTTGTCCCGCGTCAGGTGACGTAAACATTAAAGATACTGAACATTTTTTAATTTTTACGCTCTGCAGGCGCGTTGTGGGGACTGCTCTGCGTTAGCTTTTCTCCAGGGTGGTTCACAGGATTGCGAGGTGCTAGGTTGTTTTAAATACTTTTTCGTTTTCAAATTGGTTATGCTGAGGGACACCGAAGGCTCGATATGAGGTTTTATTGCTGTATCCATCACTAGCTTTTAATTAGCCTAAAATAAACTTGGGTCCGCCGAAAGCAATAGGTGTACTAGTGGTTTCTCTAAGAAGAGCATCCTGTTAGTAATCCTTTAGCTTGCTTCTTCAATTTCTCTGCCATTCCTGATCACCGCTTTTGCCCTGGAACTCTATTTGCAATGAATAAATTCAGTATAGTGTGCTATATAAATGTATCTTTGTCACTTCAGTTGCTAATGTTAAGCGTATGTTATTTCACAGGATCACAGAATTGCCTAAATTGGAAAAGACCTTTAAGATCATCAAGTCCAATCCTTAACCTAACACTAACTTCAGTTATTCTGTGATTTCTGATAACATTCTGGGTTTTGAGACTAAATCTAAATTCAGAGGAGTTTGCTGCAGTGCGAGGTACTGGAGTTTATTAAACGAAAATTAATAGCTCTTTGCTGAGGTGATCTTGGACTTGTTGCTGACCTCCTGCCCCCTCCATGCGATTGGCTTTTGGTGCTGTTTTGCATAGTTAAAAATATCAGCAGCTGCCAACTTGTGTTTTTTCATTGTGGTAGCTTGTTGAGGGAGTGGCTGACACTTTGGCAGAGCATCTCTTGCTTTCCCTGCACTAGCTTGTAAGGTGAATGGGGAGATACCGCCCATCGCAATATACGTCAGAGGGAAATTATGTTGGACTTACCAGTCTTTTAGGAGTATTGTTTCTTTTCTTCCATTCTTGAGATCTAGCAAAAAGTTTTACAGGGAGTTTGACTGCATTTATATTTGATTCACTGTGAAACACACTTGCAGAAGCAAAAGGAATTGTAGATACTACCTACTAGCAATAACCACGTGTTTACATGTTTTGTTTTCACCTTTAATAACAAGGAAAGCTCCTGCCTAACAGTGGATATCTGGGTGGCAAAATGCCCATATCAGTGCTGCTGAGAGAGAGATAATGCTATTGCCAGGCACCAGCTTTTATCTTTCTTTTGGGGATAAGTGTAGTCAAATATGAAATATTTCATATTTTATATCAGTGTGACTTTTTTTTTTGTGGCAGGAAAGGAGAAACCAAGGTAGTCACTTGCAATTTAAAATTTGTGATTTGATCTGCAACAGCTCTCCCATCTCCCTTTCCCCCCACCCTCCAAATGTTTCTAAAAACAGTAATTCTTGAAGAGAATGATTTCTTCCTGAGAGTCCGGGGAATAACAGACACAAAATCCTGACTGCAAAGGGTACTGTGATTCAATGTGCAACCATTGAACTAAATAGGACTTTATTTCAGTTGTGCATTTAAGTGCTTTTTGGGCATTATATGGCCCAAGTGGGGCCTGTGGTCCTAAAGTGAAAGCCTTTAATGCTCACAAGCAGGTAAAGAGAAATAAATTGAAGCACTTAAATGCATTTTATCATTGATATTTTGGGTTTATGTATTTCTGAAGCCTGGATTACTGGAGCGTGTGAGTTGTCTTGCATAAATTGTAAGCATATAAGTAGTTAAACTGAGTGGAGTTTTGCATGTTTAGCAGTTCAGAGACTGTGTGAGATGATTCTGTTCCACAAGTGCCAGTAACTGTGGACATCTTTGCCTCTCACAGCCCTTTAACCAACATCTGAGACCAAAGAAAAAGAAAACACCACCACTAAAAGAGCTTGGCAGGACTGTGACCATCGAGAAGGGTTGAGTCAATCACCCTGGACGATAAACTACTTCCAGTCAGACTTGTTATGTCAGTTTGCTACAGGGAAAAGTCAACAGTGAAGTTGTCCGGGCAGTGGTCACTTGACACCTGATGGAAGATGGTGGCACGGGACAGGTGGCGCGCAAGGCACCGCAGAACGGGAGCTGAGGTTCTAGGTGACCTTGCCCATTTAGGATTGCTCGTCTGGTGGATAAGTGACTGTATTATGATCTTTAACATAGGGAAAAAATAAGCTTTCTTGAATGTGAAGAGAGTTGGGAATGTGCCTCGGAGCCGCAGGATTCAAGGGCGTTGTCCAGATTCAGTTAAAACACTCTACATGCTGCCTTGGGCACATACTGCAGCCTGCTCTTCTGATAACGTCCAGGGAAGATTAACAAGGTGTGCACAGCCAGAATTTATGCATGTTTATTTTACTAGAACCAGTTGTTATTAACCTGATTTGACAGAAACTAGTGTTTGGGAGGAAACGGGTTCATACAACTGGGAATTTCCTGTAAAAAAACAGGAGGTGAAACTTGTGGCTTAACTGAGGTGATTTTACACGGACAAATGGTAGAGCTAGAGTTAATGATATTATTTACACTTACGTATTTTGACCTTCATTGATGTTGGTATCAGGGCAAGTTTAGGAGCTTCGGGGGGTTTTGCTTTAAAGTGATGAGGGGAAAGCAGATCAACTGTGATGTGCTGTAACAGTCAAGGGAAGGAGACGAAATGGTGGTTGTGGTGGTTTGAGCCCATCCAGCTGGTAGCAAAGAACCACACAGTGGTTTGCTCACTCTTATGCCCCTTTGCAAGGAAAAAATTCAACAAAAGCCTTGAGAATGGAGATTAAGGACAAGGAGGGCTCACTCACCACTTGGTATCGCAAGCAGAGGCTAAAGTTGGGGAGAAAACATCAATTTAATTTAGACAACAGAACCACTACCAGTTTACCAATGAATTAGATCAGAGTAGGATAGCGAGAAAATAAATACAACCAGATCTTGAAGACACCTTTCCCCCACCCCTTCCTTCTTCCCGGCTATCTCCTCCCCCTGGTGGCGCAGAGAGGCAGGGGATGGGGGTTGTGGTCAGTCTGTCACGCATTGTCCATACCGCTCCTTCCTCCTTGGAGAAGAGGACTCCTCACAGTCTTCCTCTGCTCCAGTGTGGTGTCCCTCTCACGGGAGACAGTCCTCCTCAAACTTCTCCAGTGTGAGTCCTTACCACATGGTTGCAGTTCTTCCCAAACTGTTCCAGCACGGGTCCCTCCCACGGGCTGCAGTCCTCACAGCAATGAACCTGATTCTGCACGGGCTCCCCTCAACATCACGGTGTGCTGCCCGCACAGCCCTCTTCTCTGGCGTGGGGTCCTCCACGGACTGCAACCTGCATCGTACACCACCATGAGTTTCCTCGGCTGGCAGAGCCTCAGCTTGTCATCTCACCATGGACCTCAGTGAAACCTCTGCTCCGGTGCCCTTCCCCACCTCTTTCTTTACTGACCGTGTGGTTGCTTTTCTCACCTGCCCCTCCTCTCCAAAACCAAGCACTCCCCAACACAAAGGAAGTTTTTCATGACAGGTTTCCCCTCTCAAATACATGGATCGCAGAGGCATCCGTTGGCCTGGCCTTGGCCAGAGGCAGTTTTACCTGGGGGAGGCCCTAGAAGCTTTGCACAGGAGCCACCCCAGTAGCCCCGCTCTGTTGTTACCGAAAAAACCCCCAGACACAAACCCAACGCAGTGGTCTTGCTCAGTGAGCATCAGAAATTCCTCAGAAGCGTTAAATATGTGATTGCATTTGGGTGTGCCTTTGGCATTCATTGTGAGGAGGAAAACTGCCGTTTGTCCTGCAACTACCTTGTGTTACCTGAATATCATTAACCATCCCTCAGAGCACATCAGGGTTAACGTTCAGGAGAGAATCGTTCACTGTGAGTTTTTTCATGTGTAACTGAACTGCTGCAGGCACCGAGTCCTGCAACCTAGCTGACACCAGAACTGTTATTACTAGGAATAAATTGGCAAGAATTCCAATTCCTTTGCCTTGTAATGTCAGGAATATACAAGGCGAGCCAGACATTCCAGTAAATTACTTCAGAGTACGCACTGAGAGCTGTTAGGGCACAGAAGAGAGTCTGGCTTGCTCGTCAGATTATCGGAGGTGCCAAGCTGGTGTTTCACGTTGAGTGGTGCAATTTTTAGACTTAGTGCTAGTTTTTTGACCTTGCTAAATTCAGTCCTACAACCGTTGTTGCAACATGATGAGAAATAAGGAAGCCAGTCAGGAGAATCTTCTTGAGTGCTGGAACTAAGACTAGACGAAACTTCACTTTTATTAATACTACATTCGGAGGCTGAAAAAAAGACAGCTAAGGCATTTAAGTGTTAAGTAGTGGTGGAATTCACATCTTGCTCAAGTAGTATGTGCTGGCAAACTTTGAAAATCCCAAAGCGTTGCTGAATCAGTTGTTTCTGTCTTTATCAACACTAAGCACACAGAATGTAAAGCTCAAAACTGAAGATGGTGATTTGCCAGGATCTAGGCTTTGTCTATGGGTCTGTGGTAGTAACTGTGCTTTTGTTCATGGAACTGAGAGCACATTCTGAGGAACACATACGCTGGCGTTAGGCTGCGTGTCATTCATGCTGTTTGTGTGGATCTGAACTTTGGAGATTGAGCTGGTGAGTTGTCTTACTGCTGCAGCGGAAACCACTTCATGTGTGCTGGCAGATCGAGCCTATGAGCTTGGTGAGAGACAGCTGACAGTTGTGGCTTCTGTATCACCTCCTGAACCCCAGGAAATTTGTAGTATGTGAAGTGCTGTTAGAGAAATAAATTCCAGTCTTTTAAGACATACAGTTTTATGGTTTAACTGAGGAAGGTCTGCTTAGGATACTGTAATTTTTTCTGCCATTACTTAGGAAGTGACCTGTGACAGCACACACCTTTAATACAACACAATGAGTCATGCTGTATCCAAAGCTCTTGGAGCAGAATGAATCTATTTGGTTCAGCTGCCAGCTGTGAGTTTATTACCAGCAATGTCCATAATAAATTTAGAGGAGTGTGTGAGTATAACAACATTTGAAAAGTTAAAGTGTTCTTACCTCCTAATAAAATGTGCAGTTTCCACACTGGCACACACACATGTCAGGTTGGTGACTGTGTATTTTTATTGCATCCTTCTAAACATTTTCTATTGTCTCCTTAGTAGTTTATCAGTAATTATGAAGCTACCTTCTTGTTCCAAGAAAGGAAGTTAGGTTAACTTGTTTATAAACATTATAAAATTGCATCTTATTCTTCCATAGAGCATTCAGGCTAGAAATGGAAGGGAAGGTTGCATTTGTTCCTTTTCTTGTACATAGCTTCAGTAATTCTCATTAAATTCATTGTTGCTTAGAGGTTTGAGTAGTAGAACTGATCACTGTCCTACAGGTTTCACTGCATGCCATTCTTGGGGAGAAAATGAGGGTAACGGTAATGGAATTATCTGCCTGCACATTCAGAGGATGCTGTTTGAACAGTTAAATTCTTTGAGGCAGCCTAATCATAAAGTTTAACTTGTGCAGATATAAATGCTCCTTGGCTTTAAATGCACGTCAATATTGTGCAGTAATTGGTGGGTCAGTTATCTTAGCGAAGAAAGCTTCCATTTTTCAAAGTTGAAAGTGCTACTTTTACCACTGCTTCGAAGATATTATCCAGTTGATTTGTGGAACTACGGTAAGCCATACACTCACTGGGTGGCCACTAAGCACACGAAATAAGTAAGGACATTTTCAGTAAATGCTTCAGTCCAACCTACTCTAGATGTATCTGAGAGAAAGCAGCAGGTGTGGATGACTGGTCTATTTTTGCACTTGTTTTACCAGATCAGAAATGCTACACAGTAACTAGTACAATAACCTGTGAATTTCTGTGAATTTTAAAAGCATTCTTTTTCTTCTAGAGCAAAACCATATTTGTTCTAGAATAATGTTGTTTTCTTTCCTACAGGGGTTCTGCAGTTGCCAAGATAATAGGCAATAATGTAAAAAAATTGCAAAAGTTTGCTTCCACGGTGAAGATGTGGGTCTTCGAGGAGACTATTAATGGGAGAAAACTGACAGATATCATAAATAATGAACATGAAAATATAAAATATCTCCCTGGATACAAGCTGCCAGATAATGTGGTAAGGCTCAGAAGCAAAGTTCTAGTTACAGAGCAGAGGGAATATTGCTCATGCTCTGAATGGAGATAGAAATTTGTTTTGTTAACACCTTTAGGGTTTGTAATATTTCAGACTGTATGCTATTTTATCAATGATATCAGAGATTTGAATGAGTAAAATTACACATTTATGCAGGTACGTAAATCCAATGCACTGCACTTTTTTTCTTTGTTTTTATGTCACTTCAGTTTCTGTACAGGGAAGCAAATCCAAAAACAAGGGCAAGATTAATACCTCTGACCATACCCATTAAAAAAAAATAATTAGGCCTCAACTTTGGAAGGGAGCTGGCTGGTCAGTCAGAATTGAAGGGATTTCAAGTACTCTGAAACACTTAAAAAGCGTTACAGGATGAGAACTGGGTATTTTTCAGGCAAACTGCAAGCCATTTCCAGTTGATCTGGTTCTCAGTTGTGTTTCAACTGTGTGCAGTCAGGTGTACGTGTCTGATGTGGATTGCCAGGGCAGAAGGTGGACATTTGGTGGCCGCCTATGATGGGTTTACAGCACTGGTACATAAGGGAAGAGGAACTGATGTCACCTGCCTCACCTTGTGCAAAGCGTTTGATGCTGTCCCACATGACATCCTTGTCTCTAAGTGGGAGAGACATGGATTTGATGGATGGACCGCTTGGTGGGTAAGCAATTGTCTGAACAGTCACACTCAAAAGAGTGGTCAAGGGCTCATTGTCTGGGTGGAGACCCGTGACAAGTGGCATCCCTCAGGGGTCAGTATTGGGACTGATGCTGTTTAACGTTTTTGCCAGCAACATGCACAATGGGATCGAGTGCCATCTTGGCAAGGTTGCCGATGACACCAAGCTGTGTGGTGCGGTCGACACACTGGAGGGAAGGGATGCCATCCAGAGGGACTTTGACAGGCTGGAGAGGTGGACCCAGGCCAACCTCGTGAGGTTCAGCAAAGCCAAGTGCAAGATCCTGCCCTGGGCTGGGGCAATCCCAAGCACAAATCTGGGCCATGAGTGGTTTGAGAGCAGCGTTAGTGTAACATGATTGTAAGTGGGCAGGTGGTAACTCTTGCCCCAAAAATATTATAGTAAGAGGCTGCAGCAGCTCACAGTTCAGTAGAGATTTTTGGCGGGAGGAAGAGGAGTTGCTGTGCGTTGCAGTTTTCTCTTGAACCGTAATGCTGAAATCCCATTTCCTAACCTTCAGCAAGGGTGTGGTGTTTCTGCTGTCCGCTGCCTGCTTGCTCAAGTTTGTTCTCTTTATCAATAGGTTGAGCAGATCGTTACATTTTAAACCCAAGTGTTAATTTAAGATTATCATGAAGTATTAGGAAAATTGGAGTCTGGCAAGTGACTTCAAAGTAGGTCACTTTTTTAGAGGATAAACAAAATCTATGAGTACAGAGAAAGGGAATGCAAACCAGTAGGTGTAAGAGGCCTGTAGAAGAAATTTAAGTGTATAAGGAACTAAGTAAAGAACCTCTTTTTCTGAATGCAATAATTTATCAGAAGTTGAGATTATTTTCTGAAAGAGAATGCAGTTTCTTATTTTGTATTTTCTTATTCAAAGTACGTGTTTGAATGTTACTGAACATTTTGTGTTTTCGTGGTACTAATCATGCTGGCGGCTGTGAAGATGCCCCTTTCAAGACGTAACTTGTTTGAAAGTTTGAATTCTTTTGCTTTTCTGGGAAGTTGATGTTACTGCTTATTTTCAACAATGAAACGCAGTTTAGAGCATTCAGAATAAACCAAAAATTACTTATCAGGTAATGTGTGTGTCGTGTTAATTTTAAGAAGCTTTCTCTCCTGTAACTCCACAGGTTGCTGTCCCAAACCTTAACGAAGCTGTACAGGATGCAGACTTACTGGTTTTTGTCATTCCTCATCAGTTCATTCATAAAGTCTGCGATGAAATCACAGGACGAGTACCCAAGAAAGCACTGGGTATAACGCTCATAAAGGTATAAGAAATACATGGAATGTTCTAAAGCTAGAAAGCTCGATAATTTGATATGAAAAGTTTCTTGGCATTATTCACTCAATTGCTCTATTAAACCTTTCTAGATGTAGGATTGGAATTTGTCTGGGTCATTAGTGGCTTGTTATGTCTCGCTTGAGGCCGACGCTTGCAGGAAGAGGAAAATGAGACTGTTCACAAGACTCGTACAAAGAAAGGGGGAATGAATATGTTTTGCACCTCCAAGCTTCCTGATCTTTTTATTTGTTGTTTCCAAACACATCATTAGATGAAGAACAGAGCACAAGCATAATGCTTTGATTGTTAACACACACCCCACACTCGGAGTTGATTGTTTTAAGAACTGCTGAGGGAGTTTCGCGTGAATTTCGGGGGATAGTGTTGCTCTTCATGTCAAACATGACATTGCAACAAGAGAATCTGTTCAGCATGGCCCAAAAAAAACAGTTTGAACATCAGAAATAGGAGGGGACAGAGGTGCAGGAAATGTTTCACTGGTGTAGTTTTGGTTGCAGGAAACTTTAAATGTGGATGAGCTTAATTTTTTTCTTTCTTTTTTCCCTTTCTTTGTGTTTGTCTGCAAAGAATAAGCTATCCCCACAAGGTCTGGAAGATTTTGGTATGTTGTTGCTTTGTAATTAGTTGAGAGTAGGCTATTTTCTCAACACACATTCCCTTGTTTACTGTCATTTCTGGAAGATGATACATTTATGTATCTGTGCTCAAAAAGAACAAAAAACCCTGTCACGACTGCAAAAGTGTTTATTTGGTTTGGCTAAATCTCTATTGTTTTGTCAGCACCGACCTGATATAGCACTGACATGTATGAAAAAGTAATGCTTCCCAGGCGCACTTGCTGCATTTTGTAGAAAAACTTTTTGTATTGTAGAAGGATAAAATAAGGTAGTGTTAAAAGAGCTGAATGCATGGCATTAAACTCACATACCTGTCCTAGGTGCCTGTAAGTTTATTGCTTTGAAGTTCTCCATTTATGCTTCTTTCTTCTGTAAGCTCAAGACAAAATTTATTCTTTAATTTTCTAAATGTGGTTTATGTTCTCATGTCGTTAGTGATAGCAGTAACTCTCATTAAATCGGTGGAGTGAATAAGAATTTATGTGAGCATATCAGCAGTCAGTATCTGGGCCTGTGTTGTTCCCTTGGGATTACTGCTCTGTGTGTTGGGTACCAGTGGTTTTAATGGAGTGTTAATTAATGCCTATGTTGTTGTGTGGTGGTTTGTTTTTTTTAAAAGAGGACACTTTAAAAAAAAATCCAAATCGGTAGCAAATTAAAAATTCCCAACAAAACAAAAAGCCTGTATTGAGGATAATATAAATAAAACTGTCATGCAAAGCAGAGTTTATTACTTGGCAGCTTCCCACTGTCACATTGTGACATAGTATCTTTTGGAAGGAAATTGAGGCTCCTTAGGTTTTTTTGGTGCAGAATTTAAAGCACTGTTAGCTTTTATGGAAAGGCCTAACTGTGCATCATTAGAAGTATCACTTAAGAAGAAAGGGCAGAGTTTTAACTCAGCAATGAAAATAAATAGTAAAGGCAGCAATGCATTCTTTCCTCTAGTTTTGCAGCTTCTTTGTGAATGCTGATTTCATGAAAGTCATATTTTTAGTGGTCTCTAGTGCTCAACACTATTGCTATTGAAGTGGGTTGTGTTAACTTTGGCAGTTAAAGTGCAGTTCTGCTCAGAAAATCGTTAGTGGGGTGTCTTGTTTCTGTACTTTCTAAATTGCTTGGCAAGTTAGCGGTGTGTCATCTTTTAGTCTTTTTCTTTTCTTTTTTTTACAGTCTAATCTTCCAGCAGAGCCTAGTATCTGATAATAAAACTGAGTCTTGAGGAGAAGTCAAAAAACCCCACCCCAACTCAAAAGGAGTCTGTGTGTAGCAGGCTAGGAGAAAAGGGTTTTGTGAGAAGAAAGTGATCTCATTTGGAGTTCTTGATTCAGGCAGTTCAGGGTACCAGACTCTTTTCTTTCTTACTGCGTTAATATCTGGGGTGATCTTTTCTAAAGTCCTATTTCTGCCCCTACTTTCGTGCTTTGTGAAGAGTGCATTATAAATAAAGATGAAAAATAATGTGAGAAGTTAAATTATTCTTAGTTGTTCAGCTTTCTACATATCTGTGAATGGCTGTTCATTTCTAGTAGTAGTCAAAATTATTAAACTGGGTTTCTACTGGCAAACTGTTGTTGGGATTATACCCAAGGAAATCTATCTCCGATATTTCAGTTGAGATACCTCTTCACAAAACAAGTTATTGGGATGCCATTCTGTGAATTTTGGTGCATTTTCAAATCCAAGTGCAACCCTGATTCACAGCTGATGGATTGGTGATGCCTCTCTGGTTTCAGTAAGGCTACACTGACAGCAAGCAGCTGAGATTCTGAACTAACAAAGCTGCATATTTAGTGCTTTTTAGAGTCAGAGCTTTGGTTGAGCTGGAATAAAATATTTGGTGGAATAAAAGCTGTCACAATCCTCTCGAGTTTAGTCCTAACTCTTAAGGTGCTACGTCCTATGAAAGAACAGCTGGGAGAGGTCACAATGATAGCAGAAGTTTCACGTGTGACAAGTCTGTCATCTTCAGCCTCTATCTGAGTAGGCTTTGTTGTGCTTCCCACCCATGGACAAGACCGATTGTGATGTGCTTTCTTCTCTACTCTGTCTAATGAATGACCTTTTTAGTAATTCTATTTAATGTTGGCTGCAGGGAATAGACGAAGGCCCAGAGGGACTCAAGCTGATCTCTGACATTATTCGAGAGAAGATGGGAATAGACATCAGTGTGCTGATGGGAGCCAACATTGCCAATGAGGTGGCAGCAGAGAAATTTTGTGAAACCACAATAGGTACCGTTCTGAGTAATAGCATTTAATAAAATATGCTCCTGTCCTCACAGTTGCACAACAAATAGCTCAAATTTTATTGTTTTCAACATTAGCTGGCTGTTGCCAGAAACTGTTGAATTCTTATTTTGAATGTTGAATTTTCTAGGATGTTTACACTTCCAAAAATATTAGGACCATAGCAGGAATAGAGGGAGAGGGAGGAGTACAATTTTACCTAGTCTCACTAGTATTGTGACCTTAGCAGGTGAAATCCTAAGCGTGGTTTTTATCACCCTCTATGTTACAAACTGCTTTATTTTATTACTCTGCTGAAGATTTTTCTTCCATCTGCATGGCTTTATCCATATAAATGATTAGATGTGCTAGTCCAGATGTTACGATCACAGATGATACCTTTATGCATGTTTGGGTCAGGTTTTTTTAAGGTATCATTATCTTATTTTAATGTCTCGAAATAATTAGTTCCCTCAAAAGCTAGATGTGATTTTAGTGCTGTGTGGATTTGTGCATACTTTTGCAACAAAAAGATGTGCCTGGTCTTGGATTTCACAGTGTCTAGGTAGGTGTGTATGTGTGTGCATATTCATACATAGTAGCAAAGTGTTCATGTTATTTTTTCAGTGTTAATTTTCACAGTTTTGTGCATTTTTATCTTTGTTACCTTTCATTAACAGCTTTTCCACTGAACTTGTTTCTGAATGATTGAAATACCTTTTAATGCTTAGAAACATTTGTCAATGGGAGCATACTCGATTAATTAAACATCGTGATATGCCTTTATCAGTAAGTGTTTTTCTGGAATGCAGGCCTTAAAAATAATCGGTAGAATTACACCTGCTATATTTTATTTAATCTTTGCTTTATTATCAACTGTTGTTTTAGAAGAGAATGATGAGAAAAGAGTGTAAAGAATTAATGAAATTGTTGTGTGCAATCTGTTGCTGAGCAGAGAATGAGTTAAGAAGTCCAGAGTAACTCAGTGCAGAGCTTTTAACTGGCATTGACACATCTGTAGTCATGTAACACAGGAGTCTGTTTAGGATAAGATAGAACATTATCTCTGCTTTTAAGTATTTCAGCTTGCCATGGAAAGATTTAAATAACACCCAAACAAATTAGCCATTTTTTTACCCTTCTTTTTTTTCTCTCGACAGGCAGCAAAATCTTGGAAAACGGCCTTCTCTTCAAAGAACTCTTGCAGACTCCGAACTTCCGAATAACTGTAGTAGACGATGCAGATACAGTTGAGCTTTGTGGTGCTTTGAAGGTAAGGCTGTGGTTGGTACACGGGTGAAACAGTGATCCTTGTTGAAAATGAAGAGTGTTTTCATTTAATTGATTGCATTTATTGTGCTTTATGTAGTATATAAAACTGCTTTGTAGCGTTTCCAGAGGAACCAGATGAGAAATTACGAAGCAACATGTTCTGAGAGTTGGCTTTCAGACCTTTGTCTCACCATCTCCCAAGTTCTCTTCCTACGTCTTTCACACAGTAGTAAAACCTGTTTTCATCTAACTGGTCAACGTTTTTCTAAATCCATTTTAGTTCCCTTTTTCTTCGTACAACTGTGTTCTCAAATAGAAAGAAAGAAGTTGACGCCAATCGTTTGTGTCTGTTGGCAAAGCTATTCTCCTCTTTATTGACTTACACAACGTGAGCACCCTTATTTTTTACATTTTCATAGAATCATAGAATTGTCAGGGTTGGAAGGGACCTTAAAGATCATCTAGTTCCAACCCCCCCGCCATGGGCACGGACATCCCCCACTAGACCACATTGCCCAGAGCCCCGTCCAGCCTGGCCTTAAAAAATTCCAGGGTTAGGGCTTCCACCCCCTCTCTGGGCAACCTGTTCCAGTGTCTCACCACCCTCATGGGGAAGAACTTCTTCCTAACGTCCAATCTGTGGATGTACGCTGCATAAGGTTTGTGTAGATAACCACGTGCAGAAACCAACTGGATAGGAAAAAAGTTATTCTGTTCAGTTACTCACGTGGAATTCTTTTGGTAACAACATTGATGCTGACAGGAAGCAAAGGCGGGCTTAAACATACTCTTATTGCGATTTTTTTTCAGGTTAATTTACAGGCCCTTTGTGAAAGGAAGGTCTAAGTTGCTTGACACCCTGGCCATTAGTGCTGTAGTTCATGTTACTTGGTATCTAGCATGGAATAATTTCTGATGACTGTAGTGGTTTAGTAGGTTATTTGGCTTTTTTATTATGTTTTGGATAATTGGTTTGTATTGGTATGTATTTCAACATAATTGTTGAAATTATGTATAAAATACCCCATTCATTTGCAAAGCTACCATGGCAGTGAATGATATCTTTAAGCTAAGGAATTCTGATTCCTGCTCAACAGGAAGTAGATTGATAGCTTTAATGACATCTTTTTTGGCATACTGATTTTCTTGATATTTTTTTCTTGAGAACCGACATACTGGAAGTCATGAGAAGAGGGAGGTCATGGGTTGATGGGGCACATTTTGGTGTAACATGCTTTCGAGCTACTGTACTTACAACAATTCCTCAAGATTGTGGAGCTTGTAATTTGGCTCCCCAGCCATTGCTTTAAAATGCTGTGGTGATGTACGAGGCTGTCAGGAAAGAAATCCCTGTCTACAGACCCATGAAATTAGTCAAGAAGTTCTACAGATGCATTTTTCTTTGAAATCTGCTCAGCCTTTGCTTTTTTTATGATAATCTGATAAGATTTGTAACAAAAACTGTGAAAAGTAAACTTCTTTTCATGTGATCATTTTTAGGGGAAAATTTCAAGTATAGCTTCTGTCAGCTGACAGTTAATTTATTAAGCTTGGAAAGTTACTTTATGAAAAAAAATAGCAAAAATTAGCATTATTTAACTTGCTGGAAGGAGGAAATTCCTGTTTCAGAAGATGACAATGTCATGTTGTGTGAAGACACAAGTATAAAAAGAGCAGTTCTGCTCTGTAGCAGCGCCAACTCAAAATGTCAGCAGCGTCACTGCAAACTGCAGCTTAGAGGATGGAGGTAGGGAGGCACACGTGCCAACTCAGACTGTCTTTATGGATGTGGAAACAGTAAAAGCAACTCCTGTATTATATTTAAAGGATGAAAAATAGCATATTCTCCCAGATTTTGCGTTTCTCTTTAAATACCAGCTTGGGAAGGAGACTTTTCTGGTATTTCTGATATAATAGACTAGAACTTGTTAAAAGTCTATGCTTACCTCACTCTTAAT
The DNA here is from genome assembly GCF_000703405.1 of Apaloderma vittatum. Taxonomy (NCBI): domain Eukaryota; kingdom Metazoa; phylum Chordata; class Aves; order Trogoniformes; family Trogonidae; genus Apaloderma; species Apaloderma vittatum. The sequence continues at coordinate 14,207 of NW_009692752.1, forward strand.
TTCTGCAAACTTTTCTAAGCAGGGAAGATTTTCAATTTGGATAGTTGCCTAAAGCTTGGAAAAAAATACAGAAGGATAACTGAGTGCTCTGAGCACAGTTTTCCCTTACGATAATGATAATTTTAGATTTGAAATTTAGTTTTTGAAGTGTATTTGAATTCAGACTGTAGTAATGGGTATTGCAGCTGGGTGATCATAAAAGAACATGTGCTTGATTGTTTTTTATATAGATATGCATATATATATATGCATATATATTGAGTATCCATTTAATTTGCTGTATTTATTTTTTGTGACAATGGGCTGATGGAGATATACTAAGTAGAGCAGTCTGCACCATGAAACTGCAGTCACATGCCAGCTCAGAGACTGGCTGAATAGGCAGTGGCAGTCACTTTACAAAATCTGGTGATACTGGGGAAGAACATCTGTCCACAATAACTCGTTGGCCGTAGGAACAAAACGTGTTTGGCTTGTTCTTCTCTGTTAGGACCTTTTTCTTTTGAGGATTGAGGCACGTTTCACATTGATTTGTGATATACACAAAAGGACAAGAGGTCACGGTTTTAAACTAAAAGAGGGTAGATGTAGACTGGATGTAAGGAAGAAATTTTTTACAACGAGGGTGGTGAAACACTGGCACATATTGCCCAGAGAGGTGGTGGAAGCCCCATCCCTGGAGACATTCAAGGTCAGATTGGGTGAGGCAACCTCTTCTAGTTAGGTGTTCCTTCTGCTGCAGGGGGGTTGGACTAGACGACCTTTAAAGGTCCCTTCCATTCCAAAACATTCTATGATTCTGCGGTTCTATTTGCTGACCTGTTCTAAGGATTAAGGTCAGAAATTAGTGAACTTCATATTTGGGTAGTTCAGCTTCAAGGTGTCCTGTTGGCTTTACAGGCAGGCTGACTCAAAGCCACCTGCAAGCCCCAGCTGTCATTTGTCGGACAATGAAGGAGCCTTCCCAGGAAGCACTTAAAGGTTATGATACCATGACGAGAGCAGATTGTGCAGCTGCGCATACATGGGGATGTGCTCCTGGATTCTGATGAGTGTTTGCCAGGTTATGTAGCCAAGCATTATTACTTACAAGGCTGGTTTTGCAAAGTGTGTTTATGGCAGTTACTGTTAGGTAGTCAGTCTAGGTACTGTAAAAGTTGATGATGGTACTTGCTCTTTCCTGAAATTAAATGTAAATGAAATCCATGTTATACATGAAAGTTTGCCAGGAGCAAGCATGCATTTTGTGCTTAACCTCTCTGACGGTCTTGCTGATACTGTCTTTAATTTGTTGAGTCTTTGTTTGACCTCTCTCAGCCGTGACATGAGCTGAGTTCATGTGTAAGAAGGAGGGAAAGCAGGCTCTGCTGAGCTGTGACACCACCTCAGGGAAGGCTGGACATCTCAGGTGAATTAACAGTTCTGCTTAGTGCTCTAATGATCGATTTAATTAGGGAGAAATAATGGTGGCCTGAGCACTGGCTTCTGAAGCTGTCTTCATGAGTGCTCCACAAACTCAGTGTAGACAGAGTGGGACTGTAAATGGGGTATTTCTGAGCACTGACTGTCTAAGAGAGCAATCTGTCAGCACAGTCTGCAGACTTGTTAGCCTTGGTTTCTCAGTCATGTCTTGACCTTTCATTTGTGACCTCTCTAGCATGTTTGTAGCAGGTTGTGTGCAAGTAAAAGATGCTTTTCCTCATTTGTTTTGACAAATACTGTGAGGACTGCCTGGCATCAGCATTTCTTTTCTGGAGCATAGCTTCACTTATCCTGGTGATAAAATAACTGAATCTAGTCCTTGCTCATGCTCTAGAGTAACTAGGACTAACACTACCTGCTGAATACTAGACCAGTATAAGACTCTCCTGTTAGTGTAAAATATTTTAGTATTTTAAAACCATATGCAATATAAAAACACTTTGTGCATCTTGCCTACAGGATGCATGCTTTAATGTAAAAAGCTGTTGATGCTAAGATAGGGGAAATGCATTTGCTCAAGCATGAAGTGGTTTTGACCGCTTTGAATCCCTCGGGCCAAGAGGAACATTGTGTTGCACTCATTTTGGGGTTGTTGTGACAGCATATTTGAACCTTTGGAATAATAGCTTTGTCTGTAGGCTAAAGCTGTCCTTGCTTAGTGGGCTTTCAGACCCCTACATTGTGTATGCAGATACAGTCGGTCTTTGAGCTCATGGAAACATGAGCTGTCTCCCCTCGCCCAGATGTGTACCCATTGCATTTGCAGGAACTCTTGTAGCTTCAGGTGCAGACTTTGTTAGCAGCAGTGTTCAGGATCAACTGTGTCAAATACAGAAGGATGTTTTTGCCAGAGAAGTGAGTGATTCTCCTGACCTCGTCTGCTTCTCTGAGGATTGCTGTAGTGCTGGTGCCATCAGGCTCTTGTGCGTTGAGTTTTGCTTATGCAGCTTTCTGCAACAAACTCAGCTTAGTGCCTGCACCCAGAGATTTCAAGTACCAAGCAGGCTGTTTTGGTTTTACTGAAAGATGACTCAGTCTCAAGTTTTGTGTTTGGCTGTTTTGGTGTTTTTTTGTCGGTGTTTTGTCTTTAAAAGAAGTGGCTTGTCTTTCATTAAGGTGTAACTTGCACTGTGGTGTAACTAGTTTCTGTACAGTATGTTGGACTTGAGAGAGTTGTCATAAATTCTTCAAGGATTTAACTGAAACCAGATGGTAGACTTTGTTAATTCATAGTTGCAGCCTCAGGGTTATGTAGACCAGGATACAATAGTCTCCTAGGCGTGGGGGTGTGTTCTGGAGCATAATCAGTTGTCTTGTTTCCTCATTATTTGCCACCTATGTGTAAGAACATACAATGGGGACATTGTGCAAATGAGGAGCTTAGTTATTCAGACTCACAACTTCCCTTCTATACCTCATTTCCTCAGACGTAACTAGTCTTAGTATGACTTGCTTAAAACAATATTTCTATTGCTCCAAAGACCAACATTGCCAAAGGTGGAAGTAGACAACAAAATACTATACTTTTTGTTTGGTAAACAAAGAAGTAGACAAATCATACTGTAAATTATAATCAGGTAGGCGGTTTCAAAGTGGAAAGAAAAGTCAAAGCAGGCAGAGTTGGGAGGAAAGGGGAAGCTTTAGTATTGGGATGTTCAAGAAGTACATGGAAAAGTTTAGAAGTTGTTCAAAAGTCTTTTTATCGGAGCACTTGCAGACTTCACATATGTGGAAATTACATTTAAATAGGTTATCCCATCTGAAAACATCTTAAATACCTGTTTGACTTCCTCTTGCTTTGCAACCAAATGAACAAATAGTGGAAGTTGTTCTGGGAGAGGCATCTGAGGAAAACATACCTTGACTGAGTCACCGCAGCCACGATTTAAGCCAAGATGATGTAAAGTACCCTCTTTAAAAGTCTGATTGTCTTTTGCTTCTTTAGGTCTGATGCCAAAATATCTGTCTGCAATTCTTAAGGTCACCTTTAGACCTCAGCTAGCTGCTCAAGGAGCAACGTTTCATTCTCTGACCTCATTTGATTCAGTCATCTGGCCACGACTGGCCACACAGCACTGCAGCTGCCTTGTTAATCAGTTTGTTGTTTTCATTAGCAACTTCCAACTGTTGCTGTTTCATTAGCAACAGTTAAAGTCGATTTGGCTGGTTGGTTTGGGTTTTTTTATGGTTTCTTTTTTTCCCCTGCCTCAGGTGCCACATGACATGTCATATAATGTTGGTTTTCCTGTGGTTTCTGTTAAGGTCAGTGCTGCTGCTGTTGTGTGCAGGAAGGTATTACTACATCCATTGCTTCCTTCTTTGCTTTGTCAGTATGCCAGCTCTTTTGGAGGGTTCTGGTAGGTTCTTGTTTTTCACTAGGGGCAAATTGACCATGGCTAGTATCTGACTCCTAGGCCAGAAAATGGCTTTTATAGTCACTTCACTCGCATGTCTCTCAACTAATCTCTATGTTCGTAAACCAAAGAAGCGACTGTAGAGCTGGATGTTCATGAAGAAACAATATATTCTTTGTAGAAGATTGTCACCAGGTCTAAGGAAAAAAAACAAAACAAAACATGCATTAAAAAAAAAATTTTACTTAGGAGATAATTTCCTGTGTCATGAATACCTTATGGGAATCCTTGACTATTACTGTTATAACAACTGCACACTTAAAAGGGCTGAATAATATTAGTTTGGTTGAATTTGGCCCCTTAGCATATCAACATGGAAGTCAAGAAGTGTTTCTTAGATTCAGTATTACTTTAATCATAAAGAAAATATGAATAAAAGGACTGTGGGATATCGGTCTAACTCTGTCGCTACCTCAGGGGAGGAACAGCTCAATCTAGGTAAAACTTCATTTAGGTGTAGTGTAACCTGTTTGTTCTTAGAGAGTTAATAATTATTGCTCCAGAGCCTCTGGGGCAACTAGTTAACTTTATCTATGCTTTTATCCTTGGAAGTACGTAGTAATGTAAGACTTGTGATCTTTTTTCCCGCTCTTTTTTAAAAGGTTGTCTTGTAGACCTCAAAATTTCCAAACCAAAAAAAAACCCTCCGAAACAATAACCTACTCTTGTACTAGTAAAGTATTTGCAGTTCTTAAGAATATCTGCACCCTGGTTTTCGGTGTCTTCTAGGATACTGTAAGCAATAATTGACTCGTTTCCCTTTTTTTTTCTCTTCTCTTCTCATTAGAATATAGTAGCGGTAGGAGCTGGCTTTTGTGACGGCCTTTGCTGCGGTGACAATACCAAAGCTGCTGTTATTCGCCTTGGCCTAATGGAGATGATTGCCTTTGCCCGAATTTTTTGCAAAGGACAGGTGTCTACTGCCACTTTCCTGGAAAGCTGTGGAGTTGCAGATCTCATCACAACATGTTATGGAGGCCGGAATCGACGTGTAGCAGAAGCGTTTGTTAAAACCGGAAAGGTACCTTACCCACGGGGTGAAATCCATTGTTGCGAGCACTGGCACTCCTGGTTTCTTGGAGTAATGGCACAGTTCTGTGAGACATGCTAGCTGTACTGAGGCAAGGGGACACCTTTGTCTTTCCTCTCATTTTTGAATGTTACAAGGCTGGAATGAGTGGGAAGGTGTTAAAAAGGAGGGGTGTTTTAAAAAAAACAAACTGGAGAGATAAGGTGTTGGGAGACGCAGATTTGAAATATTCTCGTCAAACAGCAGTGTAGGATAATATTATATATACTCACTCAAGGTCACTTTTGAGAAAGGAAAATCCCTCAGTAACATGTTTATGTTTTTTCCGTCCGCATGATGTTGTCAGGCTTATGAAAACTTTATCATAGTTCACCTTTTATTCCTTTTGTTGTTGGTTTTGAATTTTTTTCCCCTCTGTGGTTTAGTCTATTGAAGAATTGGAGAAAGAAATGTTGAATGGTCAGAAACTGCAAGGACCACAGACTTCTGCAGAAGTATATCGCATCCTCAAGCAGAAAGGAATGCTGGAAAAGTACGTAAAAACAGATGAACCAAATTCTGCATACTCCCCTTTTTTTATCTCCATAAGTCTTTCTGAATATTCGGTGTTGATATCTTCATGAGAATAATAGCCAGAACTAAAATCACTGTAATAAGAGTAACTTAATCCCCAGTTAGAAACGCAGAGAAATTAACAGAACCTCAGAAGAATTTTGCTGTAGATAAAGCTGATGGTGTGATGTTAAATTTGTGAATGCCCTTTTCCTTTTTGTGATGAAAGCAAATTCAGCCCCACCCCGGCCCAATGTATTACGCAGAGTAATACATGAACCTTGTTAATAAATGCAAAAATCTTTGTGTACGTTCCTTTTCTGCATGTCTCCCAGTAACGATTTTGCAACCTAGGCAGTGTAACATTGGGTCTGAAAGAGCGGGTATGTGACTTGTGCTAATTTTGGTTCCACTGATGAACTAAAACCAAAAATAAAGTCAGTTAGATGGACCTGAAATAGTTTTTGCTGTTGCTGCTATTTTTATTTTGTTCTTCACAAAGACAAATTGAAATAAGTGGACACGCATTCTATAGGAGGACATTAAAATGTTCCAGATACAAATTAAATTCTATAGTTTTGAACTGAGCATTTGCAAGAAAAGCCATAGAAATGGTGAACTGAATTCACAAGCACATCTATTCCCCTGCTTTATTTTCTCCAGTAGTGCATTCGGCCAAGTGCAAATCCTGCCCCTGGGGATGCAGTAGTTACTGTGCTGTAATGGTAGTCCTGAATGGCTCGTGGCTTCTCTTGTGTCCTCTGGTTTGAGGAGTCTAGTTCCAAGCTTTGTGGTGGCACCAGAGTTAGTTCAGTGTAACACAAGATCGCGGGGTGTGTGGGCGAGCATGTACGGCGCTCGGTGCCTGTTGGGGGTTCTACTCGATGCTGCGTTTGTGTGTTACAGATAAAGCTTTAGAGTGACTGATGGGGCTGCTTTCCTGAGGAGGAAGTCCTAGTTCAGATCTATTCTGAATCGCTCAGAAATCAACTATATCCAGTGCTCCTTATTTTTAATTTCAGTCAAAATAACATATTGTGTTTAGTCAAAATTTGTCTTTCTAAAAGGCCACACTGAAAAGGCATGTTTACTTTGGTGAATAGTTAATTAATGCCTGAAATTCAGCAGGCTCTGTATGAAAATGGGACTTGTTCTGGTTGTCACTGTCCGGGAGGATGGATGGAAAGTAAATACAAATTTCTGTAAAGTGTCTTGGCTGGAACAAGCCTTCAGATTATCAGAGAAGTCTAAGTAATTTTGGAGTTGTTGGAAACATGGCCAACTTTAGAAAGGAAAAAAGAAGAGTTGGAAGTTAGTGTTTCAAAATCCCTGTTTAATTTTGGATTCTTATTAAAAACTTGACCTTCAGTTTCTTCTTGGGTCTCTTTGTGTTGTATTATCAAATTACTGCTCAGAGACAATGCATAACTCATGTGTCAATCTTCCTTTTAAACCATAGATAAGTAAGGCTATAAGAATTCGAGTTTGTATAATTTTTTTACTTTTTTAGATCACTTAGTGGTTGTGCCATACATAATGAATGTTGCAGGCTCCATTATGGCTAGCTAGGCTTCCAAGAGTGACTCATTTTAGAGATGCATATAGATTCTGTATTTATCCAGTGCTTTTCAGCCCAGCGTTAGTGCTTGATGTATACTAAAAGAAATTGATTTTTCAGTTTCTCTCTCTTCCCTTGCTCTCTTTTCATCTCCCTCTACTATTTCTTTCAATTAAGAAAATGTTACAGAACAAACTTACGCTGTGTTTGCTTTCCCCACCCTGTTTCCTCAGGTTTCCGCTATTCACTGCCGTGTACCAAATCTGCTACAAAGGGAAGCCTGTCCGAGAGATGATATCCTGCCTTCAAAGTCATCCAGAGCACATCTAAAATCAATCAGGGTGTTGTACTAATGCAGCTTTCTTTGCCTTGCCGATTTGTCTCTGGGTTCAAGTGGATGCATTGTTAAGCTTCGTTCAAAGCCGTTCACTAGTCAACAGTCACAACGTGAATGTCTCTGAATGGGTGTTGGTTTTTTGTCATACAGCCTAGTTTGGCACAGCATGCAGTGTCAGCTTGGTGATTGTCTTTTTACTGGCTAAAATGCAACTGTTTTAAGATACACAATGCAAAAGTTGCACTAGGTATCTAGTGTATATACTCAAGTGTACTTTCTGTGTGTTCCTGCGCCATAAAGCACGATGTTTTGTTGTCTCTTATTAAGGCCTAGTCCCAAGGCTGCTGGGCACTGTGGGAGGAATCTCACTGGTTTTGATGGAGACTGAATCAAGTCTGTGACCTTGAAATATGAGGAGTCTTTCTATTAGAACTTGGTTTTATTCTGTATGTGCGTTGAAATTTTAACATTTTGCATGCTTATGATTATATGAAGCAATATTAATGCAAAACAAGTGGTAGCAGTTATTCAGGGGGCTACAGGGATGTTTTAATTAACTCTAGTGAAGGATACTTTGAGGGGTTTTTTTTTTTTGAAGGTCTTTAAAACTGTCGGACTATTTTGAAACTAATTTCTAAGAGAATTTAGAGTTTTTAATGACACTGTTTTAAAAGGAATATGCTGGAGGGGGATCATAACCTCCCTTTGTTTTTTAATCCTTGTGGTTTTGTATTTCTGTTTCTCCCTTGCTGTCCCCAGGTGCTGGGCTCTTCTAGAATCCCGTTCCCCAAAAGAAGTGGGAGATGTTGGCCTGGGTATTCTGAACCCTGGAGCCTAGGGTTCATTTTAGTCTTGTACCTCTGACGGTTCTTCACTGGTATAGTTTGGTGGGTGGGAAAGGATACCCTTGGGTATCTACTGCTCAAAATTCTCATGCCATCAGCTTAACTGTCAGCTACAAAGTGTGCTCCACACACCGCTCCGAGGAATTTTTGGGGAATTCCCTGGTAGGCTGTTCTTGTGTTGTCAGAAGATTTTAATGCCAGTACCCTGACTGTATTCATTTCAGTGCCTGACACATCAACTGGACTGTGGTCCTGAACCAGCCTCCCCAGAGAAATGGTGAATTCTGAAGTTACCCTTTCACTGGACAAAACTTTAATGGGTGCTGGATCGAGTCCTTTACGACCAATCTGCCAGAAAGCCTCTCAAAGACATCTGTTTCTTTTATTCCCTGGCTATGTCAATTAGGGTTTGGTGGTGGTGTTTTTTTTCAGGCACCTTTGCTTTATGAGAGAGGTTAATTTTATTTATTATTGGAAAGTGTATGGTTTTATGGAGTTTGGGGGTACGTTTTTTTGGTTGGGTTTTTTTTAAGAAGGTTGATGCAAGAGAAGATAGATAAATGTTGCTTGTTTTTCATGTATACTGAACTGTATTTTTTTTTTGTTGGTAAAATATATGCCAGGTACATAAAGAGTGAACTAATTCTTGCAGCTGGGAGACAAGGGTTAGCGTAAAAATTCACAGAGTTCTACAAGAATGTCTATCAGCTCCAAATATCCACTCCAAACCTCTGAGCAGTGTCAGAACTGTTGTTCACTGTTCTTAGTGATATTTTTTTGGCCAGAAATCGTGAGTGCAATCCCATCCTGAAGCTTGAAGTTGTCATTCAAAACTTGCTAAAACAAAGGAGATGCCTGGGAATAATTGTGCTACTTGCCGAAGTAGCCCGGCTGACTCTGAAGCAGGTGAGCGCTGGGAGAGCTTTGTATGGATGGGAGAGGAGGCTTCAGCTCAGGGCTGCCGTTTCTTGTGCTCCTCCAATGTTTTGCATTAATTTTTGGACGACCTCGCAGATGTCGCCAGCTATTCGTCGATGAGAAAAGTTGTCTTGCCTTATTCTGCTGTGATGCAGAGCACAACAGGTGGCTGCAAGTTAAGTAACATGAGATATTTGTGGCTATTGAGGAAATCACTGATAGAGCTGATTTTGGAGTAATCACTCTGCTAAGGCAATTCAAAGAATGTGTTATGGTGGGAAGCACTGTTACACTAACGCACACATGGAGCATACGCTCCTCATTACTGCATAACTTAGTGTGTCTGCTTATGCTTTTTAGGTTTTGTGGGGTTTTTTTTTGTTTTTATACCAAGCTGATTGGCTTTGCCTTTATATGTGTATATATACATATCTATAAAAACTTTTTTTTACATGCAGTATGTAGGACAGTAGCATTTTGTAAGATACATAAAGGGCTATATGAGCCAAATGTGGTAAATTAATATATATTTTAAGATGATTTCTTTATTCTTGCAATACTACTCCTGCCACTGAAACCCCAAAATCTTAATTGTTCCTATTTTGTACAGAAGCTTATTCTAAGGCCAATCAAGAGAAAAGGTTTTTATGGATTTTTTTTTCAGTCTGTAGTAATATTCTTTTCAGACAGAAAGTGAGGTTTCAGTAACTAAAATTATTTATTTAAATTTCTGTAGATTACTTCACCATTTGTATTTGCTTTTCAATGCTTGAGAACATTCAGCTCAGCGTTAAGATATGTTTCCCCCACCAGTATTTACTGCTCATTAAAAGACTATGATATGATATTGAAACTCAATGATTAGAATTGTGTTATACAAACACTCTGTGTTGCCTAGTATTTGGGATAGCCTTACTGAAAACATTAACCCCGATGTAAGGGGTTGTAAATTTGTCACTAATTCTTGATTTATGAACATTAATTGCAAAGGAAAGCGTTATCTTCTAATGATACATACTCAGCTTGCCCTAGACACATGTCCTGATTTTGTTGAAAGATTGTGAATGTATACCAATTTGAAGAGTTAGTATAAATAAACATTTTTGTCTTGGGAATCACTTTTCTTTGTTGTCTCTTTACATGGCTTGTGATTAATATTTCACTGATGGAATGTAGGTTTTTATGGGTACAGTATGTAATGATAGCAGATAGGAGATTTGCATGCAGGAACTTACATTTTGAAGAAAGAGCTGTCTGACATCCAGATGACAGCATTTTCGTTTCTGACCATTGATGAAATGGTTATGGTGTCGTGGACTTCTGAAACAGGTTGTCTTCAGTTCCTTGAGTTGCTGTGTGAGCCACTGGAGGGCACCGGTGGGTAAGCGACCAATTCCCATTTCTTCCCATTTATTTCTGAATCTCTTTAGGTTTCTGTATGCCTGCAGCAGTCTTACACTGCCTTTCTCTCTTGCCTGTCATCTAAGATCCTCCCAGTATGGAGCAACAGCTGCTCCCTCAGCTCTTGGGGAGCAGATCCTCCATCATCGCTTGAGTTTCCTCTAATGTGCATCCAGCACAAGTTGCAAGAGCCTGTAAAATGATGAGAGCACATTGTGCTTGGGTTTGTCAGGTTTCATGTCAGCTGAAGGGGTAGGAGACGTCACAAGTGTTTGAGCAGGGAAAGGAAGGTCTCCTGCTTAGTTGTGGGGCAACACACTGTAAAAGTAGCTTGGTTTTGTTGTGGGTTGGGTTTCGCTTGTTTGTTTTTGTTTTGTGAACAGGATAATGCGCTGTTTACCTGAAAGGCTCAAAGTATTTCATAGAATGAGAGCAGTGTCCTGATTCCTCATTTACGAATAGGAATACTGAGACAGGTAAAAGCAGTTGCCCAGCAAACCTGTGACTGGATACAGTTCATTCCTAATTTTAAGCCAGAGTTTAAGTTGTTAGGTCGTTGCTAATTGTAATTTCAGGTCAAAATTGTATTTATTTTATGGGTGCATGAAATGTAGTATAAATATGTAAGTATCTAAAGCATACTATCCAAGAGATCTTTAATTCTAGTAAGTCTGAACACATAGCACTTCCTATTATTAGAAAGTATAAAAAACTCTTTCTCTTCTGCCTGTCTCCTGGCCACATGGGGTTTTCTCCTGTGATTTTACATGGGCTGGTAGAAATCTGGGTGCTGAAAGGTAACAAGGTAATCAATTGAATAATGGATGAGAAGAGTATCTGCCTTCAGTCCCAGAATGTGCAGAGGACAGGTGTTTGGCATTCAGATTACAGGAAACAGTTCTCTCATCAGTCTGTGCCAACTTGTTTTCCTGCCAATATGCTTTGGGCAAGGACTTTCAGGTGCTCTCTATCTATCAGTCTAGTCCTGCTCGTATTCAAAGCAATTACAGAACAGTATTTTAAGAGGAGAACAGTAGGGTGATGTATCTCTTTTGAAGTTCCCCATGTCTAAATTGAATTTACCTGTTTGTTATATGCACCTGTTACCTACAGTATCTATTTTGGAGAGATGTTGTGAAGAGTAACTGAAGGGAACACTGGGAATTGTATGTTGATTGTTTCAGTAAGTTGCTAGAAACAGCATAAATCACTGCTTTTAAATATATGTCGTTCTTGTAACCCATGCTGAAGGAAATAAATAAATCACAGCTCTTACCTGTGAGCAGTCTTGATTGTTTAGGTGGGAGTAACTGCCAGAGTCTGCTCGGTATAACCCATATTGCACTCTGTGCTGTTGCTATGTTGTGTGTTTTGTTTTCTAAGTCGGATGGGAGTCACTGAGAGTCTTTCACCCTTGGTATTTTCATCATATCTATTCCAGTTTTCTCTCATATTTATGTAGCTGCACCTGTCTGTGCTGTTTTGTAGTGAACCTCAAGAACGGTTTTTTCCCTCACAGGGCGAGTGTGTGTACGTGCACACACATGCTCATCTAACCAGGTAAACCTCTCCCTACCTGTTCAGGTTAATTGAAAATGTTGCTGCTGCTTCAGGGAAACAGTTTCACATCTATGCTACTGGTCAATAAAGCTCTGAAATGGCATGTTTGTAAAATATAGCTGATATTTCATGTTTCTGTGAAAATCATAGAATGGCCTAGGCTGGAACGGACCTTAGAGATCATTTTAATCCAGCCTCTCTGTCACCAGGGATGCCACTAATGACATTAATTGAACTAATTTGGCCTTTCTACAAATTCAGCTTCATGATAAACCTCATTTTAAAAATTGCAAACTACCATGTCACATTTTTGTCACAGAAACATACTTCATCCCTCAGTGTGATGGATTCTTTCTGAACAGTTTGTTTTGAAGACTTAGTGAATTTTTTTCAGTTTGATGATTACTGAGCACAGGTATGTAGTGGGCTCAGAAAGTACAGCCTTGGGGCTTTTTAGTTTGCTTTTTGAAGGCTGGAAAGAACTGGAAAGCAAGCCAAATCTGTTAGCAAGCATAGGCTGGATTTCTGATCTATGTAAATAGTAATATAGAGACATTTATGAGTCATTAGCTAGTATTTAAAATGTAAATTTCAAACACAAAATACTTGCATCCCAGCTTCTGAGTAAATAAGCCATTTTTTAACATGCTATTCTTGTTTCGTGGTACCTACTCCCTATATTGTTGCATCAAGGATAAAACAACATGTATTGTGATACATAATTGTGAAGGCTCAAAATACTGTCTTGAAAGCATTTTAGCAAAGTGAGCTCAAGCCAAGCTGCTCTGTGTTGTGATAGCTGAACAGACGCAGCCTTGGCTGTGCCTGTGCTTTGGATTAAAGCCCGTTTTTTGTACAAGTGTTTTTAGTGGTGTAGTTAAAGCCAGTTTAGGGATTTTTATAATTCCACTTGCTGTGCAGAGTTGCATCTGATTGTGACAGAGATGGTTCCTTTCTCTGTTAATTTTAATAACGTAGACTTCATCAGCATAATTTTCTCCAAGTTAGGTGGTAATTGCAGTAGCAGTTAGTCATACCAGTCTTCCCTTGTATGTATTTAGTCTTATCTTCTGGTTTTCTTCATCTGCATTTTTTTTTTCAGGCTGTAAGCTTCTACAGAGAGGGAAAGCTTTAGCCAGCACAGCAGAAAAAGATCAGCTTACTGCCATCTGCATTTAACCTTGTTGTCATTGTGGCCCAGTGGAGGGGTTGTGCAGAATAAGGTCTCTAAACTTTCATACCGCTGGGTTTAATCCTTTCCCCACTTATATATTTATTAATATATTCACTGTTTTAAAACAGCAGAAGTTCAAGTTTTTTTCTTAGTTGCATTCTGTGGTGCAGTTGCTTAAGCTGCTTTATGTCTCTAGAGTATGTGATCACCTCAAAATACTGGTAGCTAGCAATGATCTTCACCCAGCCAGAGTGCTAAAACTTTGTTACAAAAGCTGCTTAAGTTGGTTCTAGTGTGTTCCTGCTCTAGAGCTGTAGTATCCTTACATTTCGTGTACCTAATTACCATACTTAAACAATTATTTTTTCCCCCTGAAACTTTGACTTACTCATGTCTATACATTATTCACAGATATATTCTAAAGCTTGTAATTTCGCTGCTCACGACCATTGGCAGCGGAATGTACAGTTGCCCAGTATGACAGTTTCTAGGTGTGGCTTTTCTTCCAAAATACAGTGTAGTTGTCTTGACAGTGCAGTAGAGATGTTTCCTAACAGGCGCAAGGAGCTTTCTGAAAGCAATCAGTTTAGAAATGAGAGAAGACAGTGGAATGGGGTTGGACTGCCTACCCTACAGGTAAATTGTTTTAAGAGTAACTTAAATGTACTATATGTGAAAAGAGGGAACAGAATTCAAAGTATTGCAGTTGTTGGAAATAAGGATGCTATGGCTCTAGAGTAGAAATATGTTAGAAACAACCTAAGCAGATTTTGTAGCAAAGTTTTAGCACTCTGGCAGGGTGAAGGAGATCACTGCTAGCTACCAGTATTTTGAAGTGATCACTTAATCTAGAGACTTAAAGCAACCTGAGGGACTGCACCACAGAACACCGCTAAAAAAAAAAAGCTTGAGTTGAGTGACACCTAGTCAGTTTTAACGGCTGCAAGAGCTGGCAACGCAAGAACATGCACTGAAATACAGAAGCGAAGACAAAGCTACTGAGAGTTGACCTAAGGTCCTTTTGGTCTGTAATTCTGTACTAGGCATGGCTTCACAGTAACAGCCTGGAGCAGCAGTGCTCTCTTCCAAACTAAAACCAGAGAAATGTCTCCTCAGAGAACTTAGCAGCTGCACAAGTGCAAGGTTTCACAAGCACACTTGGTATTATCAGAATGTACTGAGATATAACAATTGCTACTGAAATTCCCCCTCCCTTCCATGTATCACTCTCCAAGCAGAAGATGGAAAACTCTTGAGATGAGAAAAATATGTTGTTCATGCACTCTAGACAGGTTATACAGGGAAAATATGAGCTTTACTCACTTTGCAGTGGGATCGTGAGAGTTCAAAAAATGTACTGATTGTCATAATAAAGGCTGGTAAGAGGTGGTCAGAGAAATAACTGCAACCTCCTTGGAGTAAAGACCCCCATTCTTTCTTGCACATGCTGCATTTAACAAGTAAGCAATAATCAGAAGTGTTGGCTCTCTCTTCATCAGTCTGTGGTTTCTCTCAGAGCTAAACTAAGCAGGATTAGGTCTAAGCAGTCAGGAGAGAGGCCCTCAAAGCAAAGCTCCTCAAAATGTTCTTCTTGAAATTCTGAAGGGATTTTCTTCCTTCAGATGCAAAGCTACAAGTGGGAGCCCTCGTAACAGCAAGGTACCCATAACCCTGACTATTAAGGTTTTTATGGGATCTTAACAAACAAATAAATTATAATGGTACTGGCAACTGTGGCCTGATGTTACCAGAGGTTGAGGTTAAATGATAGAAATTGAGCAAGAACGCTCCAGGGACACCCCTGACTCCTGATGCATTTTAATTTATCTAAAATAGTTCCTGACCCGCTTGCCATTCCACCTCAGAACTTGTGTGCTGTGTACTGGCTCTTCCCTAACACAAAGCCACCGTCACTGGTTTGCTCATTGCAACTGTAAACAATCCTAAAGTGAAAAGCATGGGACCTGATTAGATGATTTGTGAATTATCACATTTAGATAGAACCCACCATGTCAACACGTTTGAACATCTCTGTTCTTTGTATGTAGGGACAGGAATCAGGCCCAGGCTGAAAAGACAGGTGGATTTTAGGAAACAGAGCAGAAAGGCCTGGTATGGGAAAATTTGAGAAGCACAGCCTCAGGTACCTTGGTTTAATTATTTAATTGGACTATATTAATTTAAAAGTCCTTACGTTATAATTGACTGGGAACTCCACACCAGGTAATCAGGCCTCAGATGAGTCCCTCTCAAATGCATCACTGAAATTGCCCATGTAGCTTATTGTTGCAGATGCTGCAGGGTAAATAAGCAGGGAACCTAAACTATGTAAGGCAGCCTGCTTGAGTCAGGATGAAAGCGTTTCAGCTGGGCTGTTGAAAGGAATTTCCTGGGATTGCTGCCCGTGCTGAACATGTCCTAAGGGATCTATGATATCATTCCCTGGGACTACTTGCTGTCTACCTGTCTCTATTGTTAAATTCACGTTTTAAGAAAGGAAATGCACACATGCACAGAGACAACACTTGAACAGGGAAATGCTTAATTTTTAAGTCTGCTTTCAGTTCTGAAGTATTAGTGTTAACACAGAATTTCTCTCTATTGAATATAGTTTCCTTGGGCTTACCTAGTCACAAATCTTTGCGTAACCAGAGTTTTAGAAAGATTATTTTGCTTTCAAAAGCATTATCTGGATTGAGATGATTAGTAAAATATATTGAAATCCACTAGGCAGATCTCAAGAAATAGCTGATCTTCATATGCATTTTAATACGGATTTGGAGTGTTTGGGGTTGGCGATGATTTGGGTTGGCAATTTTTTTTATTTTCTGTCCTGCCTTGGAGCAAACATGGCTTCCTACATCTGCTTTAGTCCAGTATTGTTGACTGATTATGATGCATTGGTAGCTTCTTTTAGCTCAGCTTCTGTCAGGGGATTGAGTAACCCCTCCCCCCCCCAGGATAGAGTCAGCTTCTCTGTCTAGTGCCAATGGAGAGACACTTGCTGTCACTCATCTTACAGCTGATGCTTGCTAACATTTATTTCCAATCACATTAATG
This sequence comes from Apaloderma vittatum, assembly GCF_000703405.1. Lineage (NCBI taxonomy): Eukaryota > Metazoa > Chordata > Aves > Trogoniformes > Trogonidae > Apaloderma > Apaloderma vittatum. The sequence continues at coordinate 30,538 of NW_009692752.1, forward strand.
AAATACTGTGAAATAATGGTTTCTTTTTCAAGGCAGGAATACAGATAGAGCAATTATGTGGGCGATACAGCCCTTTGAGTCCTGTCTCTTCTTCGCTTCCCCAAATCTGGAGGTGAACATGAACTGTATCTCTCACACTTGGATGAAGCAGCCCGTGGATCTGCAGCCCCTCCATTCCTCTTTCCTAGAGTGGCAGTTGTCATCTGTCCTCACAGCTCCCTTTCTGTGCTCTGATAAGAAGTTGTGATTGAATACTTGTCTTTGTTGTAGAGATGTCTTCACCAGCATCCTTAGTTTGTTTGTCTGTTTTCTCTCTGTGTGCTGGTTTTGTTGTTTTTTTTCTTCCTGCTAGTTGCTTTACACACTAGTTGCTGTACAGATGGGTGTACTTTTGCAGGCTGGCGGATGTCACCTGTAAATGATCTTCTGATTGGATAGATACCTTAGAATACACCTTAAAATAGCCCAGTGTTTTTCATTGCTATTCATGAAGATAATTTATTAAATCCTACATTTCAGGACTAATGAATTTAAATAATCCTCTTACTTCTATTTCTCTTACCCATGAATTACATCAAGAAATCCTTCACTAACGAATTCAGGCAGACCATACAAGCAGGTTTTTAGCACAAGAGGGATGCTTCTATGCATGAAATAATCTCAGATTTCATCAAAATAACACCTAGTTTGAATATATCCTTGCTAAACTTCATTTTTTTTTCTTGTGCTGCCTGCTTGAACAATGAATCATGAAAATATGACCTCCCTGGTTAGTAATTCGCTGAAATAGTAATCTTAACATCACTTTAAAAGAAAGCACAGCAGTTTGGTGCACGACCTTCTTTTGCATTCATTGATACAGGTTGTTTCCTGACCTTCTGAATGAATCTTTGTAAGGCAAGTGAGAAATTGTTTGATGGGTATATTCAGAGAACCACATTGCTCTTGTAAGATCATGTATTTGATATATTTAGTGACTATCTTTTGTTTAAATAATTGTCTGAGTCTAGGATACATTCATAGATAGATATATGTCTGTATATGTGTGTGTATGTGTATATTTACATGTGTATATATAAAACCAGATTTCTGATGTGCTGAGGAGATGAAGGTTAAGCTATCACACTGCATATTCTTCGTAGTCTTTTAATCTATTTTAACCTGGTCAATTCCAGCTGAACTTGACAAAGTGGAAGGGTACTGAAAGATGTCAAATTCTTGTAAATGTCAAGAAAACGTGCTGGATATTCTTCTAGTAGAAAAAAGCTACATGAAGTCATGAAGTAGATTGACCTTCCAGTGGAGGCTGAACTGTCTTGAACATTAAGGTAAGCCAGTCTCAAAGTTCATAGGAAAAGAGGCTTTTTAATTGTGGGGCTTGTGGGGACATCTGTGTTATAGCAAATCTCATGTCAGAAATGTCTCATAGGTAGCATTACGTCAGACATTCACAAATACATGATGGTCTTAGTTCACCTCAAATAGAGCCACATCCACCTTGGAGCATCCTCTGCTTACTCCAGATGTAATACTGCAGTCCACAGGGCTGTGCCAATTCACATAATTTAAATACCTAGGTAATGACTTTGCCTTCAGTAGAAAGGCTGTATTTTAGCTGCACCACAAGCATTTAGTAAAATCCTTCTTGGTATGTTTTTATCATGGTTCAAAGAGCTTAGATAGCCTCCTATCAGCTCTTCACCAAATCTCCTAAAATCCCCGGATAAAAACCTTCCTTTCATCTGACATTCTCTTTTCCCTCACTGATCTAGAAAAGAAGCATTATCCATGCTCAGTAGCTAGTTAGTAGGGTGATAAATGACTTGACAGGATAAGCTTTCTCAAGACATATCATAAATTGGATAAGCCTTGGTTTTGAGGAAATCCCAGTCCCTCCAAAATTCAGCCCAGCATCCATCCTCTGAGTGCTCCCTATAAATCTATGCAGCCGTAACAGAAAAATCATTCTCTCTTCTATTTATCTCCCATTTCTCCAGGCTTTTCTTTCTCCTGCAGTAGTTGTTTTCAGGAACCTAGAACAGAAGAACGCACTAAACGTCTTGCATCACTGCAGCTGTTTTTTTCATGCACTGACAGAAGACGTACCGGATATCAGCAGCTTTGCGTGCTGGTTTTGGGCATTTCCGTAACACTAATGCTAGAAAGCATCCCATAACTTTTTACAATCATAAGCAGTATTTGGTGTATTCTAAAACACTGGTGCCTCCTTTGAGCTGAGCTTGAGTGTGTTTTGTGCCAGGGAGATTTGTTTCTTTGGTTTTGTTTTGTTTCAGGGTTAAGACTGTTCTTTGAATACAAATAATAGGGTCACTTTGTTCTTTGGGTTCAGAGAAGCCTTTTGGCACTGGCCTACTTGCGAGGATGAATTGCTGATTTGAAAATACTGATACGATGTCGCTCAGTCACTTGGATATTTCAAACCATTAGGTGGTCTAATGCATTCTTCTGTTATAATTTTTCTCTCCTGTTAACAGATAGATGACAAAAGTCTTTATCCCATGCCAACAGAACAGCTGTGCAAACTGCTACAAATCAGTAAAACATCTGCCTGCATTTCTCTCCCTTCTCTTTCCACTGTTTTGTCCTCCAAGGCTTAGGTCAGGCTCTCAGTTCTCTTCTCCTGCGATCCAGCCCCCTACGACAGAGCATGTACCTCTCTGCAGCCAGCTGCCTTCTTTCTCAGCAGATCTTCCTTTTTCATTCTCCTCCTTCTTCTTTCTCCTCCGGATGGGGATATCCCACCTTCAAACCTTGCAGCCCACCTGCTTAAAGCTGTGCAGTGCTATTGGCCAGGCACAGCCCAGCCAGTGAGATCCAGGAGATCCTTTATTCTGCTGCCGCTTCAGGACAAGGAGGTGATGTGTCAGGTATTGGTACCGTATTTATATTGTACAACTGGGTGAGTGGAGCATGAACATGATTGTAGGTATAGGAATATGTTGGAATTCATTTCTGTGGTTTCTCAGATCACTTGGGTCATCTCGTCATGTTCTGTGTAATACAGACCCCCAAAAAGTGTGTCAGTGTAAGCTTGGTAAAGAGCATATGTTAAGTAATTCCATAGCTTTGAATTACAGGTTTAATAACATGGAGAATCCACTGCTTTGCTTAATAAATTATTCAAATAACTAATTAAGCTGCACTAAAAAGATAAGTTCAAAAAACCAAACAACAAAAATGCTTTATTTTCAGTCTGAATTTGTTCAGCTTCCAGCCATGGTATGTGGTTCGGTTTTTACCTGTCAGCTACAGGCTGTCTTGTCTCTGTGTGTATAGGCATACAGCAAGCTCAAGTCAACTCCTAATACTCTAGCATAACACGTTAGGCATATTTCGGGGTGTTGGCAGAGCAAGATAAGCTGTCTGTTAGAAAAGCCTGCCAGCAAGCTGATGGTGGAAGCTAGGGATTTTTTTTGTTTTGGTTTGGGGGTTTTGTTTGTTTGTTTTGCTTTTTGTTTGGTTATGTTTGTTTTTTTTAATGAGGTGCTGTGATGAAACTGCGGTGGCATTGTTCAGTCATTCATGAATTATCTAAAAACAAATACAGCACTGACAATTGTTGAAAGTGATTTTTTTTTTCCCCTCCAGCTGTTCTGCATTGGACTTCGGTGCTGTATAAACATTTCCTGCTGTGATTTACATAAACACTTAGGCAAACGCCATCCTCACTGGGTAGAAAACACACATCTTCAGCAGAAACATTCATATTCTCATGTACTGGAATCACTAGTATGTGTTTGTACCACAGAAATATTTAAAGGTCTGCAGAGGACGGGTGACCCCAGTGACAGTATCAATGAATGTGCCTCACGAGCAGCCTGTCTGGGCATGCTCAGGGGCAGAATAAGCTCCTTCCTCACATAACATGACACCGGACACTCTCAAGTATTCAGGTGGCTCGTGATTTGCAGGTGTGAGAAGCCACAGCCACCAGCTGTGCCTGTAGAGCAAGACAGATGAGAAAGCAGCCTGTGAAATACAATATGGACATACTCTTGCAGGTGTGTTACAAATTTGAGGTCGCTGACCCCAAAGGGGTCCCATTCTGAGCAGATTTGTATGTAGAGTTCACGCTTCTGCGAACACTTCTCCTAATTCACTCTCTGCTCTGAAGTTAAGTGTGCCTGTGTACGGTGGGCAGGACAGTGTTCTAACTACAAATCGGCTCTGGAGGAAGTAACCCGTTTTTTTCTCAGCACAGGATTGAAAACGCAGTTGTGGAGGTATTTTTAGATTCCCAGAACAGATAAAACAGCTGGCGAAAGGCTAACACAGAAAATATGTGTCTTATGTACCTCGTGAACTCTTTCTTAGCACTGTCTCTGTCACCAGACAGTTTGCTTACTGTCCTGATAATGGTTTCCGAACTGGAAAAAAAATGCAAGAAAATAATTAAGATAAAGCCTAAAAGTCAGTATATTACTGTTCACATCATGGAGTTGGTTCTCTGTATGGCAGTGCATATGTTCTAAGACAACTTTTTGGCAGGTAAAATGTCTGTGTATCTACAGTCAGGCCCTCATCCCTATAATTCAAGTAAACTTCAGGTAAAGAAAGAAGCATTTGCCAGAAAAGGAGTACAGAATGTAAACAGCTAAATCTTGCATTTTCCAACATTAGGGTAGTAACTTATGTATCTGATGATTGAACCCCATGCACTGTCATTACTTGGACTGTAGTTTCAATTGGCATTGATTTTATGTTTGCTAATTTTGGGGTGCCCCAAGCTGCAAAACCAGCCAAGCCTTGTGTAATTCCATGTACAAACACAGATTCTCTGCAGATTTGAAGAATAATGCTCACATTTTTTAAATGTCTCTCTTGTGTATTTTTTTCTCTGTCGTAGCAACATTAGAAGAGCCAAATATCTCAATTGTGAAAACATCTTTACTTTGAAAAATATTGGTTTGTGCACAGTCATTTGCTTTGATGGACCATTAGGCATGCCTAATGTCACTCCCAAAGTACAAATCAAGTATTTCTGGTCTGGGTTAGCATAAATCAGCTTTCCTGTATGGCCATAAGCTGCCAGAGTAATATATGTTATTAATTAGTTATTTAAATACATTTGTAGCTTAAAGCCTACACTTCTCTGATTCCGAAAAGCCATTAGGAAGCATCCCGAACATGTCTTGATTTAATGCTACCTAAAAATATCTCATCCTCAGATTAGCACAGTGAGATGTCAAAGGTGAGAATATTTGTTCTGGACATCCGACATGAGTCCATGTTTCTTATGTATGACCTGGGTTCCATGAAAAGTACAATTCTTTTCTTTCCTCCTTCAGAATAAGTTCCCTTAGCTTTCTTAGATCACTCCTAAAAAAAACTGTAAGATTTTGTTGTTGACCAAAATCTACTGATGACCAGTGAAAATTTTGAATTACTCTTCCTTTTATATACTTACTTCTTTTACTTCCCTAAAAAAAAGTCTAAGTAACTTTGACATTTGAAAATTCTAGGATTAGGGAGGGGAGAAGGGAAGCCGTATTTCAAAACCAGAAAACACAGTTCAGGAAATTCCAGTCAGCTCCACTCCTTGGGCCTGCGAGTCTACTTTAATTAGCGCTTCCAGTTGGCCAGATTGTTGCTGAGAAGAGAGTTCCAGGGAGCCTGATCAGTAATCTCAAAAATGTTGATACCTCGGGATTTGAGAACTAAAACAGCTTAAATGGAAGAATCTATTAATTAGATATCGAGATGTTCAGGAATAAGCTCTTTACTTAGACACCTGATAATACTTGTATGTACTATTTTGCTTTTACTAAAATATTTACATTGAAAGGCTTCAGCAAAGCCTTTCACATCTTTTTCTAAGCCCAGTTTACTTTGTTACAGTCGTTGACAAACAGAGGTTACAATCCTGACTGGTGTTTAAAAGCCTTGGCAATCCTTCCCTTGAAAGGTTAATTTAAAATACAGAAAATGGGCCACCTTCTCTCTTGGTAGTTCTGTAATAAAAGGTTGCTTGTTCAAGCAGCAGCATTCAATTATTTTGCTTCTGATGCTATCTATGTGTAAAAAATCTAGCTAAGCTTCGATGGTCCCTGCAGGCTTTCCAATTCCAGCCTTCAGTGCAAGGATGCAAACCAAAGAATTAGAACCTGACAATTAACATTCAAAATGTGAAGTATTATGTTGTCAAGTTGAAGAATGAAATTTGCTTCCTGGAATGTCAGTGATGTAGAAAACCTTCTGGAGTGTTTGCCCGTATTTTTTTTTAATGAAACTTGTTCTTTGAATATGTTTGCCAGAGAAAAATGCACCAAGGAAGTCAGAGTAGTAGCCACTGTTCATAGAATGTGCCCAGAAATGTAGCCATCCAGTTCTTGTTGAATTAGTCACGATACTAGACCTCTACACCAGATGTTGAAAATTTTTCTGCTATATTAATAGATTTAATATAGCTGAAACAGAAAATAAATGTGTCCTTGCCTGTGTTTTTGGTTTACTTTTTTATTTTCCACAGGACTTGGGATGCCCAAATGTTACATGTGCAGACCAAAAGGCATGAAATTTATTCCTCTGAGTGTAATGGCTGAAAGAAGTTTGAGGAACAAAATAAATACAGAGTTTTAGTATCAAAACTGAGATGACTGTATAACATCCTGGAAATACAGTGAGAATATATGTCCAGTGAAAAATAAATCCGCTTTTGGAGGGAAAAGCGATGTGAATGTCTCAAACCATTTTGAAATTTGTGTTAATTTTGCTGTTGGCATGAATTTTAGCCCCACTTTTACTCATTTTTACATACTGATCTTATAGGTGGAAAATTGAAAAGTCAAAGAGTCAGAGTAGAAAGAAAATATTGATAGAATATGAATGCTGTTACAATGGATCCTCCTGAAGGGCATCTCCAAGCAGCCTGGCAGTGGAGGGAAGCTTGGCAGTGCTGAACAATCAGATAAAGCACTTTTTATTTGCAAGCCGGTTGAAACAGGTCTCTAAACACACTAGTGCACAGGTGTGTTTTGTTCCTTTCAAATCTCGGCTCTTATTTAAGAGAAAGGGATCAAATAGGAATGCAACCAATACAGGAATGCAACCCACACAGAAATGCTGGTAACACCACAGAAAATTATGGTTTCGTCAAAAGGTGTAAAATTCCATGTTCATGACTGAGATGTTGTGTTAAATGGTTTGAGTGTGTGAGTTGCTAATGTTCTTTTTTTTTCCCCTCACAAAGAATTTATACGATCTGTATATCCTATCATGCCGAGTGGCTGGGGGCTCATACTAGATAACCTGCAGTTCACGTTTGCAGAACTCTGCCACAGTTTCTTCTGCTGTCCTAAATAAAAAAGCCAACAGTGCCCACCGTTACCCAACTACCTTTGGGTAATTCACGTTTCCCGCATTTCTGGGAGAAACTCTGCTGCCCTCCTCCTCCTCTCTCTCCAGCTGATTCGATCCCTGGCTGAAAGGCAATACTGCCAAATCCCTCCTTTGGGGGCCAGCGGGAGGGCAAAGAGCGAGCAGCTGGAGTACAATAGCCCCAGACACAGGGGGACGCTTCATTCCTGCGGAGCTGCCGCACGCAAATGCTTCGCTAACGAGAATTGCTGAAGGACAAGGGCTGTAACCTGCTCGCGGATGGTTGCAACACCGTACTTTCTGTGGAACGGGAGATCACTTTAGAAGCTCTTAAATGACCCGGAAATTATTTTTTTTTTAAAATAAAAGGTGACACTTCAGACTGGAAAAGCACTGAAAAAGGCAGGTTAGGGCACAGCTCAACGCTGCCAGGTAGCAGCCCAGTAACGAGCGACCTCCCGCTTTCCATCGCCCCCGACTTCTGCGGCTCCTAAACCCCCCCGCAGCAGCGGGCAGCCCCGGGAGGGCCGGGGCGGCCCC
>NW_009692753.1:0-2268 GCF_000703405.1 Apaloderma vittatum
ATCTCAGGGAGTGCTTGCTTGAAATAGTATGTTCGTCTCAAAAAAACCCCCAAAAATAGTGTGTTGTCACACTGCTGATATACACTTTCTTTTTGGTGTAATGATGGTGATGATGATAAACAATTAAATTAGTCTATATTTTATACTTATAAAAAGGCAAAATTCTGATTCTGATTTTGGCTTCTCCTTCCTCTCACACAAATGTGTAGTATAGCAAGGAAAAGCAGCATTACCATGTTCTACTATTGCTCCTGCACCACCTAAGTAGCTTAGGTCACTGTTAGGGTCCTTGGTTTTTATATTATCCCTGCTCCCATTTCTCTGCTCCCCTTGTTATGCAGGGTACAATGAGCAAGACTATTGAAGTTTTGGGAATGCTAGAATGAAAGACAGCTAGTTTCTCTCCAAAACAATATGGATGACCAGCTCTCCTTCACTGCCAGCCAGAAGTCGTCCTCCTGAATTAAACTGTTGTTATTTATAGGCTATTCTGGCAGATCCTAATGTACTTCTAGATCCTGTTGTAGCTGTGACTGCAGAACCAGCTGCTTCTATGCAAGTGTGCAGTAGTAGGGCAAATAGTATTTAGCTCTAACATATGCTCTAAGATCCGGATCGCTGCTTAGCGGGTTGCTTGCCAGTTAATGGGTTTGGCTCTACATATCTCTGTTCTGTATGGGCCTGCAAGGCGAGCTTTCACTAAAGAAAAGTTTGGCTTCCACTAACAGAAAGAGACTAGCATTTCTGTGTTAGCCGTGGTGATTGCAGTTTTACATCAGAGTAAGTGAAGTAAAGATCAACGTACGTATATCCCTGGAGATGTATGTATTGCAGAGATCCTCAGGGAGTTCTGTTGTACCATCCATCTCTTACCAGCCCTAGGGAGATGAGTACTTGCTATTCACAGGTTTCCATGTGTTTAATAGCTTGGCTTGCAGCCAGATGAATGAGATATTGGCCAGGTCTAACAATGCATTTAAAAGCATATGCGTAATACTAAGTATTTCGAATGAGACACTGTAAGCCTGAAATGGATTTTAGTGTCTTGCTAGAATTTAGCAGAACCATCACCTGCTTGGATCCTAGTGTGTGTTCAAAGTACTTTGTTTCTTCAGGTCTCATGGTACCACAAGACCAAGAACCAAAACTTGTCCTAAAACAAGTTCTCAGACATTAACATCTTGTATTTAATAAAATGGACAATTCTTTCAATGGTAAATATTTTCAGTGAGAAAACAAGTGTTTTTAAAAGAAAAAAATCTAAATAAAGGTGGATAAATAAAGGTGAATAAATTTCTCAGCTGCTTAACCTCCTCATTAGCTAGTTGAAGGACCATGTCATTTTACTTGATGCAACATTTTTTGTCCTCTTACTTATTTTTCTGCTCCTGCTAATGGGTATCAGAGCCTTTTCAATGCTGTAATCATTCTGGTAATGCCATAAATACATGGCTTAAGTTAATTTGCACTAGTAGCAAGAAGGACATATTGATGACTGAACTTGATATATTGTATTTTGGTATTTAACTATATTATTGTAAAGATGTGGACAAATTTGCTTTCTTCTAATGTATTTCTTATCATACATTTCCTTCTGACATATTTCTGCTTATATCAGTTCATATATGATTTTACACATCATGTTAGGCTAAAATTATACAGATGTTAGAAGTGTAAATTCAGAATATCTCAAATAATGACATATAGATTAAAAATTGCATTACAAATAAGGTAATTTCTCTGTTGGTAATAAAAAAACCCCATCCCATCTCTGGCAGACTAAGGGGAAATGGTAAACTAGGAGCCATAAACCCTGTCCCTATAATGCTTAATTGAGCATTGTTAAGCACCCTAGTCCACAGATGGATACTAATCCTTGAAATGTAGCTAAATTATAAAACCTGACAAGGACAAGTGGAGGTCTGGAAGGGAAAAAGTTACGGAGTTACGTTGTCAACAGAAATATGTGCTCATTTGCTTCTCTTCCAACTGAAGGCAGGAGAGACTGTTGCCTTTCATGCAGCGTGATAAAGAGTCGTAATATTTTCACATGGGTGTTCCAGAAATCAGTTTGGTCTTCAGGGTGGCAGAGTTACATTGTTTACTCTTGTCTTACACCTCAGTCTAGTACTAGCTCTCTACTGCAGAAACTTCTAGGCAGGATCTCACATGTGTCTGTGACAAGGAAGACACTGGATGCAGCAGAGCTTGGGTTTGACTCCAGTGGTATTTTCATGTTCAAACCTATCTATTGTTTAATGTGGCCCT
>NW_009692754.1:0-207 GCF_000703405.1 Apaloderma vittatum
TTCCCCAGGTACGTACGTTCGCACCGTATTTTCGACGCATGCCTTTGTGTTTAGTCAATCCATCTGTGATAAACCAGGAGGTTATTTCGGTTCGTGTGCATATTTTAATGAATTCCATCCAAGTTGCGTTTTGTTGCGTGTTTTTTATTTTCTTTTTGTGGCAGCATTTTCACGTTTTTTCTCAAAACCGTAGCAGAAACTGACTTT
>NW_009692754.1:288-17579 GCF_000703405.1 Apaloderma vittatum
TCACGGAATTGATCCATGCTAGGGTAAGCCTATAAAAATATACTTAATTAAAACAACTAGAATCAAAAGTTATCTGCAAGCCAGAATGTTGCAGATCCAAACTGCCTGGAACAGCGAGGTCAAGGGAGAGTGTTACTTTGGCTATGTCATTTAAAAAAAAAAAATAATAAAAAAAAACTTTGTTCAAGGAGAAAAGTTAGTAAAAGTTTGAAAAATGTTACAAATGAAGCTCTGGAATTTGGAACATGCCTTCTGATTGCTTCTTAGTATTAAAAATAAATAAATAAATAAATAAATAAAAATCTACAAAAGCAAATACTAAAGGCCAAACTTTTTTCCATTACAGTCATGTAACCCTGACAGTCAAGGATATTTCCTTATAACAATACACCTTTGTAAGACATCAATGTAACGTATATTTATGTCAGATCACTTTCCTGTGAAATTCACTCAGTTCCAGAAAATAATTCTATAGAAGACAAAAGGATCCATTTTACCCCTAGAAATTGCCATCAAAGTAACTGCAGAAACAGGAGGATATACTCTGTTAACGTCTTTGGAGTGTTTTTAAGACGTGTTTGTTCACATCAGAAACTCTTATACTTTGTACATGTCTCCAGCCATTACAATAATTTTAGACTTTTTAAAGAGGAGATACGCTTGTTTTTACAGCTGCTGGGGGGAAAAAAACTAACAAAAAACAACCAAACACCCATATCTTATTTATGAAATGTAAGCACTGTGTATGCAAAAACAATTGTTAGTAAAAGAACATCAACATTTTAGCACCTGAAATGACGTACATTTTTGTCCCTAACAATTCTTCTGCGGTTTGGTTGTGAAACCCACAAAATCCTCATGACATATATAGCTTTACATGATACTGCATTAATGATGTACAATGTACATTATATCCTATGAAAAATTTCACTGGAATCATGCTTTATCATTCCGAGGTTTTAAGTCATGTGCTTTATACATATCTACCGATCTCATGGAAGAATAGTAATGATGTCAATGATTACTTCTGTTTTATTTCATTTTGAAAAGCTCATGGGCAAAGATGTATGAAACTGGCCCTGAGATTAACCGTGTTTGAAATAAAGCTATAGAGTGTAACACTATTTAATGTTACATGTTACTGTACGCTGTCTTGGTGCAGAGGTAAATCTCATTAGTTGAGTGAGACAAGCAATTTTAGGCCAAGCAATCCCCAGACATACTCTTGTGAGTAGTAGCTGAGAGGTTTTTGGGTCTGTACATGTACCTTGCACAGTTGTGTCTCAATTCCAGGCTAAGCCTCTGTGTATCACTGTAATCAAATAAATAAGGCTATCCTAACATAATCCTAACGTAAGTATTATGTTGAGGGTGGGGGAGAAAGAGGCAGGAGAAGCTCTGCTATCTGATTTAAAGAAGGAAAAGAAAACCCTGAGAGGACCAAGTCCCAATTCTATCCAGCCTTCCTTCTAGGATGAATCACCTCCTCCTCTGCCCTGTATTTTCCTATCTTTATATTTCTCACTGATACCACTTCTTGGTCCCTCCTTGCAACAACATAGAGTCTAGCATGTGAAAGCACTAAGGTACAGCAGTTGGAATAGGAAGGACTGCACAGCACCTTCAGGCTTTTGGCCAATTTGGTGGGAAGCCAGATTTCAGCTCCTCCCTATGGTGGCAGGATATAAGGAGTGTTAGAAAGCAGAGAAGGGGGTAGATTTCCATCTGTTTAGGTGGGAAAGCCATGGTGTAAGGGAAGGCCTGTCTTCACACTACCCATCAAGAGCACCTTGGTTAGCATGTCTGTCTTTCATCGTTTAGAAAAACAAAATCCAATACTGTAAGCCCAACGTTTAAGTTAGGTCAAAACGAAAAAGGGGGGAAAAAAAAGAGAGGAGTTAGCTTCAATAAACTGAGCCTTGAGCTATGCTTCCATCGTAAAGAGAGCAGCCCTGCAGAGAAGAGCTGGTGGGTACTGGTGGATGAAAAGTTGGACCTGAGCCAGCAGTGTGCACTCACAGCCCAGAAAGTTAGCTGTAACCTGGGCTGTACCAAAACAAGCGTGGCCATCAGGTCGAGGGAGGTGACTGTTCCCCTCTGCTCTGATGAGACCCTGCTGGCAGTGCTGTGTCCAGCTCTGGAATCCTCAGCACAGGAAAGACATGGTCCTATTGGAGCAGATCCAGAGGAGCGTCACAAAAATGATCAGAGGGCTGGAACATCTCCTCTATGAAGACAGGCTGAGAGAGTTGACGTTTAGCCTTGAGAAGAGAAGGCTCTGGGGAGACCTTATTGCAGCCTTTCAGTGCTAAGGAGGCTTTTAAGAAAGATGAGAACAAACTTTTTGGCAGGGCCTCTTACAATAGAACAAGGGGTAATGATTTTAAACTAAAAGAGAGTAGGCTCAGACTAGATATAACAAAGGAAGTTTTTACACTGAAGGTGGTGAAACACTGGAACAGGTTACCCAGAGAGGTAGAAGCCCCATCCCTGGAAACATTCAAGGTCAGTTTGAATGAGGCTCTGAGCAACCTGATCTAGTTAAAGATGTCCCTGCTCACTGCGGGAGCTAGATGACCTTCAAAGGTTCCTTCCATGCCAAAATGTTGTATGCTTCTATGAAAAGACCTCTCTTGCTTCGCAATGACAGAGATCAAAGGCTTTATTTTCATTGGATTTTGGTTTTTTTTCACTCCATTAAAAACATTGGTTTTTTCTGTTTAATTCATGAGAAACATGCAGAGAAAAACTTTGAAATCTCGCAGTTAGTTGCCTGCTTTTGTTATTTCAGCCACATCATGTATTACTCAGGGGGAACCCCCCTCATGACCAGAAACTTTCCAGAGCAAACCAGCCAGGAGCATGGTACATGTGAACAAGCTCCCTTTCCTGACACAATGCTAAGAGCACAGACATTGTGCAGTCTGGTGTCTTGAATCTGTATTCCTTATGTGGCCTTGCTGAGAGACCTATTCAACAGCTCTTCATTGCTGTTTCTTCCTTCTTTCCTGTTGAGATTCACGGAAGTCTTTGGTCTGCTGCTTTTTTTTTGGTCTGTGCCTCCTCTCAGCATTCTCGCCTTCATTGAGCAAAGTCATCTTCCAAGTCTGGGTCATCATGAGTCATCCAGGTTTGACTGTCATCCTCAGATGGTCCCTGTTGCAAGACTGTAGCCCAGTAGCATGTGCCTCAGCAGCAGACACAAGACAAGTTCAGACTGAGCAAAATTTAAATCGTCTTAGGAAAAGACACCATCACAACACTTGGTTTAAATCACAGAGAAATAAATGGCAGTTACAAACTCCCATTTTCTGACATATTACTGTCTTGCTTTATATGCTGTATTTAAAGGTTACGCTGACCTGTAATATCTATGAATTAGGAACAGTGAGATAAGATTCTAAATTACTTGGCTTTTGAGAGCTAGATGTTTGATGAGTTTATATTTACCATTTTTGATCAAGAGAGAATGTAGTATTTCTCATTGTATTGGTACGATTTAGTCTCTGTATAAAGAAAATGGTTTAATTTTAAGATTGCTTAAGGTGATATTTGAGACAACTATATAAATAAATAAATGTGCACTTGCATTTATAAATGTGCAAGCTGATTTTTAGTAATTGCCTCTTTCTTTTCATTAAAGTCTCTGACAGCAAGGCAGTTAAAGAATTTGTTATATGAGGCTTAAATAAGGGCCATCTAACTCCACGTCCCTAAAAGTAGTCAGATATTTGGTGAAAATGATGAATTCTGGGGTACTGATTCATATGATCTGAAAAAGCCATCCATTTCCTGATTCACCTTCATATCTCCTCTAGGAAAAAAAGGAATATTTTACAATGAATATGTGAAGTCAAACAATTTTTATGTGTGTGTTTTTCTATCTTTCAGCCACTTCTCAGAACTGATACTTTCAAAATGAAGAAGAAGGTAGAAGTGAGAGCAAAGAATGCCTTGGAGAAATCCAGTTGGAAATAGGAGCAGAAATAATAGGAAATATTAATAACTCCGTTCTCTTAAATGGGTCAGAATTTAGACTGAAATTATGAAAAATTACAAACCTAAGATGTGAGTCCTTTTACATTTGAATCTAGATTCAGGAATATTTAAATTAATACCTAATAAAAATATTAGCATGTTTTTTCCTCTACTTTGGATGGTAATATATTCTGCTGCCTTGCACAACTGTCTTCTATAGTCTAATTTTAATTTTTTGGTTGTTAGCCCCAAGACACCTCCTTAAAGTAAGCCAGAGTATGAATTAGCAATCCATTAGTTTTTCCTCTCTGTCTGCAAGTCCGTACTCATTAATATTGGATTCCTGTGTTACTATATCACCCAGCAGTACAAGTGGGATTTGGATAAAGTACATATATATGACCCTATCACTGCCAAATGGTCTGAAGCACAGGATATAGAGCTTATCTGGTCTTTAGGCTTTAGTGCTGGCTGTTTGGGGGCCGCCTGCATGGAGATGATACTTTGTGTAATTCCTGCCTTCACAGAATTAGATCCTCACTTTTTTTAGAAGAAATCTTAAACTGCTGTGTAGCCCTCATACTGAGGCAACATTTCTGTGACACTGATCTAGCATTAGGAGCCCTAAATCACATTTACACCATGAAAACACACCACGTGGGCAGCAAGTGCCAAGCAGTGAGGTGTGCGGTGTGGGAAGTGACGGGCGAGTTGTCTGCACACAAGAATTTCCCAGTAAATTCTCCAAGTAAGCCAGCTTCTACATCACTTTTAAAAAGTGACTTGGCTAAATGAGAGAAAATTCCTGTGAGAACATTTTTGTTTTGCTTTGAGCATATCTTAAATCCATGAAAAAATGCTTGCAAATTAAACTGACAGGAACAAAGAAGGCTGATCAGTAAAGAGTTTTCCTGTAGTCTCACTGACTGTCTTTAATGAGAGTTCATGTATCGCTTTATTTAAATGCAAACAGCATATATGTGTGACCACGATCTCACTCACCCTCTGCCCTTTCACTCTCCAAGATTCACAGTGAGCACCATAAGCTAGAAGTACTTGTCTAGAGGGTTTATGTAGGAAGTAAGATTGTCAGGAGATTAACAAGATGCATAGCACATTATAACAGATTCATTTTTCCAGTCATATATTCTCTATCAGACCAGTCATTTAGTAGCAGCAGTAGAAGTTACAAGTCCAATTTAAGTGATATTTTTTCTCAGTTGCACTGTGTTCAGTAGCCTGTTAGGAAAAAACTAGACGGTGTTATTCACACTCTTTATAGTCTAGCATTATTAAAAACCAAAATGCCCAACAACTTCAAAGTTACTTAGAAGTAGTATTAGGCAAAGGCAAAAGGGAAAGTAAAACAAAACTAATGAGTCAAAACAAAACTAATCACTGGGAAACCAAAACCAAACAATAACAAAAAAACCCCTCAAACCGTACCCTAAAACGTCTTCTGAATTAATTTACTTTGCTGATTTTACTTCAATACAAAAGCACCCCCCTCACAGTATGGTCTTCTGTCCCATTACTAATGTAATTCATGTCAGACTAGAGCAATAGGAGTGTAAGGAGGTACCTACCTCGTTCTAGACTTGAAAGACTTTGCCCTGCAAAGAAGTTTTTGTGCACCTCAGTTGGCACTTGTGGATTTAGCCTGTTCTGCCTCCGTTCAAGGTCAAACATGTAAGTGTTAAACATGCATGAGGGAGATTCTCCTGCTAAGTGTCATTTACAAGAGCAGATGCTGTGGGCTGTGAATTAGGGACAGTGGATATTGGTCTCACATCATGCCGTTAATACCCTTGTTTGTATCTGATCACTGCCCCAAATCCCTCCCATATGGTACACAAATATCTCTCTTTTTTTTGTTTTCTCAAAATTCTCCTATAAGTAGCACCAAAACTGCACAAAACTTGTGTTGATCTGAACTCTCTGCAGTCATACCTTTAGACTTCATGCAGTGCTCTGTTCCAAAGTGAAGCTCAAACCAAAGGGATCCCACCATTTCCCAAACAGCTGTGAACTTTGCTGGCAAGATAAGAGTGCATCTGTTTATTGCAGACAGTCTGCTTAAAAGCATACAGCTATTTTCTACTGTAAATTGTTTTTCCAATCAAATGTGCATAAATCAGCCTGCACTGAGGCTTTTCTGTCAGTTCAGGGTATAAGGAAGGTGATGTTCCTTGATGAGCAAAAGTAGGAAGCAGCAGCCTTACAGGAAGATGGAATTAATATGCACTTGGTGATCCTAATTCTAGTACTATCTAACATGTGAATGTTTGGCTTATTGCTCTCAGCATTTTGCTAATGTCAGATGTTTGGTATGACTTCAGTTATTAAATTTGTATCCCTCTTACTGCTTTCCATAGCCTGAAGCAGTTGTAATTATTGAAATTATTTAAATCACAGTTGTATTCTAAATGTTTGTATTTTGGTTAATAAAAACTGCTCTGTTAAAAAAAATTGTATGTTAATTGTTTGTCTGCACATATGAAAACTTTTGCTGAAGAAAGGAATGCCTAGTCTGAGTCAGCTCCAGGAAGGCAGAATTTGATTTTCAAAATCTAAAGTTTCATAAAATAAGCCTCATTGTAAAGCACTTAGAAGGTGGAGGGATGTCCAGACATGCTGTCAAAGAGCAAGAGCCACTTTTTTTTTTTTTTTGCGGTTAGCCACAGCTCTACTCAGATTATTAATTTTTTTTACTGTCTAATAAGAGTTGTACATTCATTGAAGAGACCAGGTTAGAGGAAGGAAGCTGAAACCAATGTTAACCTTGTAAGTCCACCATCATGCTTTAAATCCTACCAGAAGATACCAAAAGAAGACCAAGACTGTAATGTCCACATGCCTTGAAGTACCTCTTGTCTCTACTGGACATTCCCAATTCAGAGCAGAAACTGAGATCTGGCGGAGGGCTTGGTGTGTGCACAAATGCTTCTGTGTAAACAAAGCAAGGCTCTTCACTGTTGGCTCTTTCATCAGCTGTATGTTTACAAAGGCTTTAAAGGCTAAGATTTTTAAAGTAGTTGTACCATGACAAAATTGTTAGTTAAATAATTTGCATTAAAATGTCAGATTTTGATTGAGCTTGGCAGCTGTGGACAGAGATTCTGACTTAAAGGACAAGAGTGAGTAAAGGAAGAAGTACGAAGGAGCTACATGGCTATGCTATCATTCTTATTCTAATAATTCCTCCACTACCAAAAGGAGAGTGTTAATAATAGGACTCCATCAACAAGTGGAAAAAAAATTGAATTATCTCATGCAAAAAGAAGGAAAGTAATGTTCATCCAACTGAAGCCCAGTTGCTGATATTTTTGACTTTTCACAAAAATAGGCTATGTATACCTCAAAGGCACAGCAACTTAGATCACAAGATATAAACTAATTCTAAAGTTAAGGACTTCTCTGAAGAAAAATCTTCCTAGCGCTGTTCATTTTGAGCACTTAGTAGAAGTGGATAACTAACACAAAGGAAGAGACACATTAATTCCAAAGTGTGTACACAGAGAAAAGCAAGCAGTCACTCAACATTGTAGATGATTGGCAACTTCTGGTTGTAGCATGATAAATCATCTAGAAAAAGAAAAAATTATCTGACACGTACTCATTAGGCTCTGGGAGAGTTTTGCAGCGTGATTTCTCCATGAGACAGATGCAAATGCAGTGTCATAGCAGCTACACATGGAAACAAGCAGCTCTGTGAAAAGATCTGTTCAAGCCTGCTTTCCCTAGGCTCTGTCTTATGTCTGAATGGTGAGACCTCCAGGTCCTCCTCTTCCTATACACCGGGAAAAGTGTGAACTATGCTTCTCCATCTTTCCACCTTCCCTGCGGTCTCCTGCCCTCCCAACCTAACCCCCCAGCCTGGGCAGTCACCTTGGCAGGGGATGAGCGTGATGACCAGGCTAGAGCTCAGTTCTGGGTGTTGGCTGATTGACCAGCGGACCACTGCTGAGCACTAGCTACCGCACATGCTGCTTCTAAGAGACTGAGGGGGGCAAAAAATGTGCTCTGTGGCCCAGATGGGAGCACTCAGTGATTACAAACACTATTAGAGATTGACTGATAGCTTAATTATCGTTTTAGACAACTGGGATAAAAACGGAAGCTTTTTAAAATCATACAATCATTAGGATTGGAAGAGACCTCTAAGATCATCAAGTCCAATTGTCAACCCAACACTACCATGACTGCTAAGCCATGTCCTGAAGTGCCACATCTACATGTTTTTTAAACACCTCCAGAGATTGTGACTCCACCACTTCCCTGGCAGCCTGTTCCAACGCTTCACCACTCTTTTGGTAATGAAATTTTTCGTAATATCCAATAATCTAAACCTCCCCAGCAAAACTTGAGGCCATTTCCTCTCATCCTATAGCTTGTTACTTGGGAGAAGAAACTAACCCCACCTCATCACGATCTTCTTTCAGGTAGCTGTACAGAGCAATAAGGTCTTCTCTCAGCCTCCTCCAGTCTAAACAATCCCAGTTCCCTCAGCCCCTCCTCATTAGACTTGTTCTCCAGACCCTTCACCAGCTTTGTTGCCCTTCTAAAACATCCTGACATTGTATTTTCATGATGCAACTTCTTTGCTGTTTTTTTAACTAAATACATGTTTTCTCACATTAGAGCAACAATGAAAATATTTGCAGATACATCCAAAATGCAAATAGAAAAAAATGTAAATAAAAAACAGCAAATAAATATATTCTAAGATCATCTTTTTTCTTTGAATGTTTATTTCATTGACATGATTTTCCATCTTCTGATTTTTGAAACACTATCGTAAAAAGAAGGACAAGAAGGCCTAGATCTTTGTATAGGATAGGCACTTTTTTTAAAATACTGGTTTCAGTAAGTCATCTCACTTGGAGGAACTAAGCAGAAAAGCAACTCCTGAAACATATCACATGGTTGATTTTTGTTGCCTTTTTACTGGTTCATGGAGTTCAATGAAGGAACTCAGTTTTGGTCTAGAAGCATTAACTATTGGTTTTCTAAACTGCTCACGTTGTTAGTCATTTTCTTTTAGATAGGAAAGAGGAGAGATGTTCTCCTGTTTCAGGCAAAAAGCACATGAACTGGAAAGGTTGTTCGTTGTCATAAATACTTTCATTCTGCTGCTATGACCAAAACCAATGTGAACAGATAGAATACTGCTGTTTATATACTTTTGTTTTGCAACAGTTGAGGAAATGACAAGATTAATGCAACTTCCAAACATTTCTACCTATTTATTGGTTGACATTCGCCAGGTCAGCAGGTCTGGAGCTACCATCAGGAATGTCTGGACATTCTTCACAGCAGACTGTCAGGAAGAGCCTCCCACTAGGCTGACTCGAAGGAATCTTTCTTCCTCACTAGATGCAGTAAGAGCATCTGCAAACATTTTGAAGCTTTGGTTAACAACAAATCCTTGGCAAAGATATTTTTCTGACTTTACTGGGAGCAAGAATGGGTTCTATCATTTCTGGGTAGATACAACCAAAAGCCTTTTAAAGATATGAAGTGCCTACGTTTTCTAGCACACCAGTGGGATTTGCAATTAGAGGAAATCTTTTATATACTGTAAATAAATAAAGGTCAAGGTTCCTGCTGTATTTAGTGACATCCTGCAGTACACTGCAACTCTTGAAAGTGGCACAGTGTGAAAAAGTACCCTTTAAGACTGAATCAATTACATTATGCTTGGAACTCTTTATGAAGAAGCCCACAAAACAGAATTTAAATGCGTGTTTTGTATAGCTAATACAGCTAAAGAAATCAGCAAGCAAATACTTAGAGGGTGGCAAAGTGCTCTTTGAATTCATTAGCCAAGATCATAAAAGAAAACCAGAATTGTGTCTTCTCATTTTAAATTACGGATTTCCTTTCAATTCTCAAATTCAGAATCACTCATCCAAAAATGCAGATAACTAACGTACGCCTTATGTTTGACAACTATGCAACAACAAGACTACAGGTTATCTACTTAAGAGCATGACAATACTGCTTCTGCTGATACTGCATTGTCATCCCTAAACATCTTACCTTTAGCAATCCATGGGAGAATGTATCTCTCTAGGCATTTACTCAATGCTTAGCATGACAGGACCCTGGCTTGACTTGAATCTACCAATGGGTGTTACTGTTATATGAAAAAAAAATTGATAACAGTCCTGTTTGACAGAAAGTTACACACTGTGATTTTCTGGGGAGGCTGTTACAGATAAACTCTTCAAATCTAATAGGGAAAAAGCCATAGGTGTTCAGAAGTTGTGGTCATATATAGACATCTGAGAATCCCATTAAAACTCCCAGGACCTAGGAATGGATTGTCCAACTATATCTAATTAAAATAGCCTTAGAATTACATTTGGTTTCTCAGAAATTAATTACCTGACAAACATATGTCTTTTCTTGGTATTTATTTTCTCCTTTTTCTTGCAACTCCCTTCCCTGTAACTGAAATTAAAGTACTAAAGGAATGAACAAGTCCTCCTTTTTTTGTTTTTATTTTTTTTCCTTTTCTAGTAAGATTATAAATGAAACCACATTTGACTAAAGCCTTGGAAAATGTAATTTGTTATGTCACAGCAATTGCTCAGCATGTGTACAGCTGGGTTTGACAATACCAGACCCTGATTGTTATAAAATCAATAGCAATGGCCTTAGGGAAGGAAGGGTAAATGAAGAAAGACTGTTGGCTTGTGGGCTCAAACTAGTTTGGGTCATCAGGAGCTAAAAGGGAATGTTTTAACTTGCCAATGAGTTACTATTCTAATGCCAAGGCAGAGGAGTGGAGGCCAAATTAACATTTCACGTCTCATTTCAAAAACACTCCCTGTCTGTTACTGAAGTCCTTTCGATTATTTCAGAATAGGGGAGGAAATGTTGTGCTATGAATGTATATATCATTTAAAACACTTTCTAAAAAGAATAATGAGAGCATAACAAGAATTAAGTGTCATATTTTCAACGGAGATTGCTACAGGCCAACTTCCATCCCACCCACTTAAAAGGAAGCAGTACACCCTTCCGAAAAATCCATCAATGCCCCACTTGTTTGTTAGTTCAATTCAAGGTGACCTTATTAGAAAACTTCCATCCTGGGAAAATCCCAAGAGCATTGCACCAGTGTCTGGATCAAACCAGAAAAACTTTTATCCCTCCAAATGTTATTGCTGGCATAATGCTGAAAACATAGTGGAAGCAGAACAGATGCAGTGGAAACAAGGCTGACTCCCATGGAATCCCACCGGGGTGTCAGCCACCAGTGCTGGACCAGGAGCTCCGGAACCACTTTTTTAAGCCGATCTATAAACACCAGGTGACCAACCATAGAAGGAACTGCAAGTTCTTCTTCATATAGTAATAACAGAGGACAACATTAAACAAGAAACATGATTCCCTACAAATCTCCCCCTACGGCATCTACTGATTGTGTCTGATAGATGCAATATCAGTCTGGTAGCTGGAGCTCCGCTCAGCTCCAGAGTAGAATGCCAAGAACAGAGAAGAAAAGCTGGAAATGCTTCACTGGGTATATTCACTAGTGTGGGTGCTCAGTTCTGTTTTGTATTTAGGGCTGGAGGATTGCTTGGTAAGAAGGAAAATGAAATTAAAGACAAGCAGAGATTAAAATTAAGCAGATGAGGAAAAGCAATAAGGTGCAAAAAAAGTGAAGAGTGAGGAAAAGGGAAAAGGCAAAAATACATCACCTTTCATCGTGTCAACCAAATAAGAAAACGTTTTCTGAGTATTATGCCTGAAATCCACCCATCTTTTCCCAAAGAGTATTTAGTCCCTCCACCCAGAGCACTCAGATTCTTTAGTGTAAGAGCTGGATTTAGGGCAATGGCCCATCCAGCCTAAGCATCTTGTTTCTCATGGTCACCTGTATCAAATGCGTAAGAGTTTAGCAAGGCAAACATACAGCTGGCTGTCAATGATTTAGGACTTACAGATGTCCAGTAGTACAGGATCTTAGTAAATTTATACAGTCCTTCATAGACTTATGTTTCCATAATTTATTCCATCACTGACTTCATGCAGCCACAGCTGAGGGATGTTTTGAGGAGGCACACCTCCTTTTGTTTTGAACATCTTCCCACCTAGTTTCCCTTGTCATTGTATCATAAGACACAGTGACTAGTCATTCCCTATTTGCTTTCTCCAAACCTCATACATTTCTTTGAATCTATTTTCTGTCTTCTCTGCCTCTGTCAGGTGTAGGGGCCTAGCTTATTTATGCAGTTCACACAAAGAAGTGACTTACAGGGCTGATCACCTTGCCACCACTTTTTACTCCCTTACCACTTCTACTGTATTCTTTTTGAGACAGGAGGAATCAGAATTGCAAACTGCAATTTAGACTTAGGCAAGCTATGGATTTATATAGCATTAAACCTCCTATAGAAGTAATAGGAGGGTCTCTGGTTTCCTCTATCCTTTTCTACTAATTCCTAACAGTCAGTTCTATTTTTGACCACCATTGAGAACTAAGCTGATGCTTTCACAAAAGTAACGGTTGCAGCTCCAATATCTTGTTCCTGAATGCAACAGCAAGTTCAGAATCCATCACTGCTCACGCAAAGTCAGAGTTCTTCCTGCTGTGTGCATTCCATTACACTTACATACATGGTATTTCATCTCCTCTCTTATCATCCACTCATGCTATGTTCTGAGGTCTCTCTGCAGAATTTGTGGTTGCTCTTCATCTTTGCTACCCAATATTAACTCAGTATGATCAGCATGTGCTCAAGTGTCTCCTGCAGCACAGGAGGAATAACAAATGAATTTTCACTAGATTACTGTATTAAACAGTAATGCTAAAATTAGTATTACAAGCACTTGAGCAAAATGTAACAAAGTAATATACCTACAAATGTAGAGAGCATTCCGCTCTAATCTTTGATGGAGCTGAAAAAAGCAATATTGTCAGGATTACCAACTTTATGCAGAGGGTGGGTTTTGATTTCCAAACAATTTTCTACAGCTTGAATTATTTCCTTGATGAACAGCATTATTACCAAATCAGTTCAAAATTGTAATTCTGAGCCATAGCTTAAGATTTGATGCTGAATACTGACAAGAAATTTTTTGAGCTCAACCTTGTGATGCAAAAACACAAGCCAAAATTACAATTGGCATTCAAGTGTTTTCAACAACAATCAGTTAACGTCTGGTTATTTCTAGAGTTCTGCAGTAGTTACTTAGGAACTGCAGATACAATGGTAGAACTGTACCAATGAAAACCATTAAGTGCAAATGCACAGAGCCAGACTAGCTCACAATGTGCATCAGTGCAACTGTTTCAGCTTCAAGTTACAGCTACAGCTGACCACAAGTTAAAACATAAAAGGAACACATGATTTAATACTTTTGGTCAAGACATACTAAACAAATTAAACTTTCAGATACAAAGCTCCTAGATAATAATCTGGTCAGCATTTCCATATACTTTTTAATCTTCGTTTTAACCAAGCAAATAATATTAGTAAGGTAATTTATATAAAAACACAATTTCCAAGGACCTTGTCAGTACCATCTGAGATAAATGAGGAAAACTAATGAGGGGTTATGATGAAAAAAAGCAGATCAAGAAATAACTTTTGTGCAAAAGCTTAGTCAAATTCTTCATGTAATAACGCTCTCTGGCTTTTCAATACATTGAAAAAATTTGAAGAAATCTTTACAAACAAAAGGAGAAAAAAACTGTAAAAATGAGAAAAAATATATTGTTGAGAAAAAAAAAAACTCCAATAGGATTAATATCTTTTCAATTCTCTTCTGGTAATTCCTATTTTCAGGGATTCAATTAATGCTGAGTGTGAAACTGTGACTGGGTTTTTCTTCCAGTACACACAGAGGGTTCGTAGCTGTCTGCATTTCCTCCCCCTTTATTCAGAGATTTAAGAAAAAAGTGAAACAGATAGCTACTTGGGAGGCAGAAGAGAGGGAATACTATACTCAAAGACTATGTTTAACAAGTAGCCATGGGACAGGGCTGGGCTTTTTAAGACGAGTTATTTCCTTATATAAGTTTAATTCAGTGTGGCCTCTGTAGAAGAGTTTTGGCTGACCAAGGTTATTTTTCATACTGTTAAGAGCTCTGCCAGTTTGCGCATCGTTTACACGCAATTAAAAAAGATGTTAACACCACTATTTTAGGTTACGGAGTTATTTCTCCAGAAATGTCACTACCACAGAAAATATCTAAGCATATCCAGGTCACAGTTCTTTAATATTCAAAGAATTTCTATATCCTGTCTTCAAAATATGGCACTAAAACTTTGTATTCTATGCCTCAGATATCCTGTCAACTGTAATACAATAAGGGATTGAATAATTTAAATGATTATCTTTAAGAGGAAAACATCGAACTTCCATATGAATAGATTATGCTTACAGGCAGGAGACAACACACCATGTACATACGGCTAAGCATTTACAGTAAGCCTAACTGATATCTTAATGTAAAAATCCAACTAGAAGTCATTGATCTAGTCATAATAACAATAACATTATTTACAGCACAAAATATAAAAAAAATCATTAATAATAATAATACTTATAAACAACTACTATTCAAGAAAGCTTACTAAAAATTACCCCTTTTCTCAGATATCACAATCACCCTTCTCCTTTTCCTCGCACTGCTCTGGTTGGTGGCACCAGGCTTCCTAAGGCAAGAAAGGTCATCACAGCTGGTTGTCAGCATCCCACGTTTGTCATCAGGGTTAAGTCAACGCTAGTCAATGTGAAGACCTTCTCTGGGTTTCCTGTCACAGCCTGCCTTTTTCTCCCTGCTTTCCAGTCAAAGTCTGGGAGGTGCACACAGCCTTTCCCAACCCCATTACCCCAGAGGGTCTGTTTGTCTTGCAGTGATTATGTAGGGCTGCCAGCCCCTGCCCTGGGTGCTCTCAGAGTGAAGCCAACATGAGGAAGCCACAGGCACGTGGCCACGAGGCAATTGCTGTCACAGCTGAAACCAGTTCCCATGGAGGCAGGGCCAGACGCGTCCTGAGACGCCACGCTGCCAGCTGCCCATCAAGCCTCTGGCCTTAGAAACATAGGATCATAAAATATTTTTGTCTGGAAGAGACCTTCAAGATCATTGAGCCCAACCTTTTCTTAGCCCTATCAACACCACTAGACCATGTCCCTCAGCACAACATCCACCTGTCTCTTAAACACCTCCAGGGATGGTGGCTCAACCACCTCCCTGGACAGGCTGTTCCCACACCTGACAACCCTTGCAGTATAGAAATTCTTCCTAATAGCCAACCTGAACGTCCCTTAGTGCAACTTAAGACCATTTCCCCTTGTCCTGCCCCTCATAACTAGGGAGAACAGACCAACCCCCGTTCCTCTACAACCTCCTTTCAAGTAGCTGTAGAGAGCAATGAGGTCTCCCCTCAGTCTCCTCCAGGCTAAACAGCTCCAGAACCCTTCCTCATACCACACATGCTCCAAACCCTTTACCAGCTTGGTAGCCCCATTCTGTACCCTCTGCAGCACCTCAATGTCCCTCTTGTAGTGAGGGGCCCAAAACTGGACACAGGACTCGAGGTGAGGCTTCACCAAAGGTGAGTGGAGGGGCCTGATCATCTCCCTGCTCCTGCTGGCAACCCCAGTCCTGATCCAGGCGAGGATGCTGTTGGCCTTCTTGGCCACTGGGCGCACAGCTGGGACCTCCCCAGTCACTCAGGATTGCTGATAAATCATGGACAGTGGCTTGGTGAGCATTCTTGCCAGTTGTCTCAGGACTCTAGGATGTACTCTGTCTGGCCCCATAGATTTTTGGATATCGATGTAGAGCAGCAGGTCCCTGACCATCTCCTTCCGGTTTAAGGGGTGGACATTTTGCTTCTGGCCCCTGTCTCTTGACTTGAGGGGCTGGCTTCCCTCAGTAAAAGTGTTTCTATTAGTAAAGACTGAGGCAAAGAATGCATTAAGCACCTCAGCCTTATCTTCCTCTTTTGTGATTGTATTTCCTCCTGGGTCTAGCAGGGGATGGAGGCTCTTCCTGGCCTTTCTTTTGTTATTAATGCATTTATAGAAGCTTTTCTTGCTGTCCTTTACTTTCAAAGCCAGATTAATTTCTAGCTGGACTTTGGACCTTCTAATTATCTCCCTGCATGACCTAATAATATCCTTGTACTCATTATATGAATGGCCTATCCCCTCTTCCAGAGGCCACAAACTTTCCCTTTTGTCCTTATTTAGCCAGGCTTGTCTTCTATGCTGCTGGCTTGTCTTACTGCATGTGAGGATGGCCTGCTTCTGTGCCCTTAAGACTTCCTGCTTAAAGAGTGTCCCATCTTCCTGGACTCCTGTACCCTTCAAAACCAACTCCCAAGGGATTCTATCAAGTAACCTCCTAAACAAATCCGCCCTTCAGAAGTCCAAACTGGTAGTTTTACTGTCTCCCCTCCTAACATTTCTAAGAATAGAGAATTTAATAATTTCATGGTCACATTTTCTACACTTCCAATAGCTCTTTTTCCTCTCTTCCTGATTCCACCTCACCTATAGACTCCATTATCACCTTTATCTGAAGGATCTCAGATATCGTTTCATTCCAGACCTCTCTTCCCTTACCCAAAACATTACCTTCATTAAGTAAGATCAAGGTTTGTCTTGCTGGTGTGCCCCTGGGAGCACTTGGCTGCCATCTCAAGTTCGGTATAGCTTAAACAGAGCTCTCGGTCTCACCTTTGAGCCATCTCTTCCCTGCATCTTCTCCAGATTCTCAGAAGACTCTTCTTGTCCTGCCAGTTTTAAAAACGTGTAACCTGGATGCCAACTTTGATTTATACTGTTTGCTATGCCCTCAGAACCATCTCTAAAGCTTGGCCTTTTTTGTCCACTCATGCTATTAAAATTCGTGTTAAGGTCACTGTTGTTTTACAGCTCACTTACTGTAACTTCTTGGCCCTGACAAAGGCATTTTTGTCCCAGGCATATCTAGTTATATACTGCTGCCAAGACTGTCTTCAAAGCCCACCAATTTGATTAGCTCATGCAGCGTTTTGCATTTTTGACAGTTCCCCACACAATAAACGAAAAATTCATTTTTTGAAGACATTGACAGCTATTCTCATTCTATGAATCGCTTTTCATTTATTATACAAAGATGATAGTCAAGCTTTAATTAGTCCATATATTGCCCATCTGCTTATTCGTTCAAAAATGCTACCTCTCAAACCTACATAGAATTCACCATAAACATAGATAACTTCAGGATTCTCTTCCATGCCCCCTTCATGCTCACCTCTTCACTGTAGTGCCTAACCCGTCCCCCTTCCACGAAAAAA
>NW_009692755.1:0-1609 GCF_000703405.1 Apaloderma vittatum
GCAAAAATCTTAAAACTTTGCAATAAACTTAGGGAAAAAACTTTGCAAAAAACTTAAGAGAAACATTTGCAAAAAAAAACAGAAAAAACTTGAGAAAAAACTTGAGAAAAAACTTGAGAAAAAACTTGAGAAAAAACTTGAGAAAAACTTAAGAAAAAACTTTGCCGAAAACTGCAAAAAACTTAAGAAAAAACTTAAGAAAAGACTTTGCCAAAAACTTAAGAAAAGACTTTGCCAAAAACTTAAGAAAAGACTTTGCCAAAAACTTAAGAAAAGACTTTGCCAAAAACTTAAGAAAAGACTTTGCCAAAAACTTAAGAAAAGACTTTGCCAAAAACTTAAGAAAAGACTTTGCCAAAAACTTAAGAAAAGACTTTGCCAAAAACTTAAGAAAAAACCTTTGCCAAAAACTTATAAAAAACCTTTTCCAAAAACTGGAGAAAAAACTTTGCCAAAACCTGGAGAAAAAAAATTTGCCAAAACCTCTGCCAAAACCTTAAGAAAAACTTACATAAGTAAAAAATGTACCAAAAACTAACAAAAAACTTTGCCAAAAATTTACGAACTGTCCCAAAACATCAGAAAAAAACTTTGCCAAAAACTTAAGAAAAACACTTAAGAAAAAACTTAATCTTTGCCAAAAACTTAAGAAAAAACTTAAGAAAAAACTTTGCCAAAAACATAAAAATAAACTTTTTCAAAAACTTAAGAAAAAACTTTGCCAAAAATTTAACAATAATCTTTTCCAATAACTTAAGAAAAAACTTTGTAAGAAACTTAAGAAAAAACGTTGCAAAAAACTTAACTTATGGAAAAACTTGGTGAAAAACTTATGGAAAAACTTGGTGAAAAACTTCAGGAAAAACTTACTTAAGGAAAAACTTTGCCAAAAAATTTGCCAAAAACCTTGCGAAAAACTTTGCAAAAAACTTTGTCAGAAACTTAAGAAAAAACTTTGCCAAAAACTTCACAAAAAACCTAAGAAAAAAATGAAGAAAAAAATTTGGCAAAACCTTTGCTAAAAATTTTCCCAAAAATGTGGCCAAAAAGTTTGCCAAAAACTTAAGAAAAAACTTAGGAAAAAACTTAAGAAAGAAAAAACTTAAGAAAGAAAGAAAAAACTTAAGAAAGAAAGAAAAAACTTAAGAAAGAAAGAAAAAACTTAAGAAAGCAAAAACTTAAGAAAAACTGCCAAAATCTTCACAAAAAACCTAAGAAAAAAAGTAAGAAAAAAATTTGGCAAGACCTTTGCTAAAAATTTTTTCCAAAAACTTTGCCAAAAAGTTCGCCAAGAACTTAAGAAAAACCTTAGGAAAAAACTTAAGAAAGAAAAATTTAAGAAAGAAAAAACTTTACCAAAAGAAAAAACTTTGCTAAAATCTTTAAGGAAAAACTTCTTAAGGAAGGAAAAACTTCTTAAGGAAAAACTTCTCAAGGAAAAATTTCTTAAGGAAAAACATTGCCAAAAACTTAAGAAAAGACTTTGCCAAACACTTTGCCAAAATAATTAGCAAAAGCTTTAGAAAAACATTAGCAAAAACTTAAAAAAAACTAAGAAAAAACCTAAGAAAAATCTTAAGAAAACACTTAAGAAAAAATTTGGCCTAAA
>NW_009692756.1:0-9373 GCF_000703405.1 Apaloderma vittatum
TATATATGTATAAAGGAAAAAAAAAAGAAAAAGTTATGAAGGTTCAAATTATATTAAATTTGAGATACCACAGACTTACAGCTGAAGTTTTCTATATTCACAGGGCTTCTGATCCCGTAGTGAAAAGAAATTAGGTGGATTGACTAGATTTAATTTTGTTTTTTCAAACTCAGCTTAAGTTATCTGTCCATTATCTTTCAGAAGCTTGACAGAGTCTATTAATTAATAATTTTTTCTTTATCTTTATGTCCCTTTGTTCTACACCCCTCGTCCCCACAAATTTTATGATCATCACTGCACATTGCCTTTCCTTATCTTTCAGGGTAGATATATTTCAACGCTAAGTTTATAACAATACGTTAACATGTCTTCATATCTACAAATACATTTCCACAAATATCCAAGGTGTCTAATCTTTCATTAAAGAGAAAAATAGATCCCCAGTTTGACTAAGTTTCCCACAAGAGTGCCTAGTATCATTTGAAGTCATGCAGGGTCTCCAAGACAGCCACTAGGGATATAATATCTGATCAGCGTGAGACCCATGTGCTTAGCTAGCCTGAAGATCTCAGACGGCGCTAGAGGCTTAAGTTCAAGCAACTGAAATACACTTTAGGTTCCATTGGCTACAGTGGGAGTTCAGGACTAATAACATCTATTGTTATTTGAGATGGTGTAAGATATTCTCACCCTGCCCCAGGTATCTGTTTCAAAAGGATCTAAGCTATACACAGGTCCAGTATCATATCTGGAAGGAGCATATGGAAATCTGGGTACTGAAGTGCACTTTAGATGGTACCAAATGCCTGATGGTGTGTTTAATCAAGTACCTGGCACACCTTCAAATGCCTGCATACAGAAATCTGAATTTAAGGCTTCTAATCTTGAATCCCACCCTCAGTTATGGATCCTCTTTGAGATGAAAACGAATTGCACTGAGATGCTTTCAAAATTTCTAACTTATGTAACCAATCTCTAGTCAAAATTCCCTATTTTAGGCTGATCCCCTGGCCTAGGTTCAGTTCAAACACGTAGTCCTTGCTCGTACTTAAGAACTAAGTCTCTATTGTTGCTAAGATACTTAGAGGTGTTCTGACTGACCTCCAGATGCTACTCCAGGAGAGCTTGTGTCATAACCACTAGGTCTATGAAGATATCACAGACATCCTAAAGCTTATCAAGCGTTGTTATATTCTATATTTGGGAGATGGAACTAACTGTTTTATTCTGCCCTCATTGCCAATGATCTAGATAGCAGCTCAAGGTAACCTTTTGGGGAATAAAGAAGTAAAAAAAAATGCAATAAAGATTTCGTCCTTCTTGATTTCATCTGTTTACAATTCGCCCTCCCCAATGAAAAGTAGACCCACAATTTCATATTAATACACTTACAAAGTTATGAGTATTGCTTTTGATGTCTCATACTACTTGCATGTTTTTTGAGTCTTAGCCTTTCTAACCCAATTTCTTACTTGAACTACTTTTTCATATATATCATTAATATTTGGAATTAGTTTCTAGCTTCTGTATGATTTCTTCTTATGCTGGAATTTAATGAAGAAATCATGATTTAGACACATTGATTTTTACATGTACTTCTTCTCCTTCTTCCACATTGGGATAGTTTGCGTTTGTGCTTTTTGTATTCCTTTGAGGAACTTAACTCTTTTATCCTTAAAAAAATCATTTACCAAGATAATTTTATCTAATGGTTTCTTTTACGGATTTATTAAAGCATGCCTTTTTAAAATCCTTTTCTTTTAATAAGGTCAAACTAAAACAGTGAATTTGCAGCTGTTTTAACAGGTTAATACGCCTTTTTAAACGTTGCTCGTTTACTTCATTCATATAATAGTATAGAGCTAATCTGTTCTGGAGTGAAATCTGAGACATCCTTCCAGAGTTGTCTTTCTGAAAGGCAAATTTTCCACATGGTACTCATGAGGACTGAGGAAGACAAGGCTTTTGCATATACATAGGTTGGCATTGTTTAAGATAGATATTAATTACAGGTTCTTATAACAAGTGATACTCCCCAGTTGAAAGCCAGAACTCCTTCAGTAAACAGGAAGTATCAGAGAATGTCAGAATCACAGAATGTCAGGGGTTGGGAGAGACCTTGAAAGATCATCTAGTCCAACCCCTCTGCTAAAGCAGCATCACCTAGAGTAGGTCAAACAGGAACGCGTCCAGGCAAGTTTTGAATGTCTCCAGAGAAGCAGACTCCACAACCTCCCTGGGCAGCCTGTGCCAGTGCTCTGTCACCCTCACAGTAAAAAAGGTTTTCCTGATGTTTTTGTGGAACCTCCTATGCTCCAGCTTGCATCTGTTGCCCCTTGTCCTATCACTGGACATCACTGAGAAGAGCCTGGCTCCATCCTCTTGACACTCACTCTTTACATATTTATATATTAGTGAGGTCACTCCTCAGTGTCCTCTTCTCCAAGCTAAAGAGACTCAGCTCCTTCAGCCTTTCCTCATAAGGGAGATGTTCCACTCCCTTCATCATTGATATTGTCTTGAATGACTTGTCACTTCCTAAGTCCAAGAGGGCTTTCTCTATCTCAGTGATGGATTCCTGGCAAAGAGACATACAAAGGATTGTTGAATGTAGTTCCATTGAGCAACAGTTATATCCTCAAAACATTTTTAAAATGCCTCAAGGAATCTAGAAGATAGTAAACCATTACTGGCTTCATTGTTTCAAGGTCAAGCCTACTTTATTTGTCCAAATTCTATCACGATTATCTCCATATGTTTCTTTCCATTCATAACTTCCTGTTTTAGAAATTTAATCCAAAATCATCCGTAAAGGTGGGGTTCATAAGAGATTAAGATACCTAAATATTCTAATCGTGTAGGTGTATACAAACACATTATGTGTACAAGCTCTCACTACAGTCAATGGAAATATAGGCCTTAATTCATTTTCTAAAGGCAGATCTCTACTGTAATTAGAGTTACTGTAGGCTATGCTGCCTGGCATTCATCTATTACATCAGTAAGAGTGTTTCTCCATAACCTTTCATAGTCATGTTTTCATAACTACCAAGATACGCAGATGTTGCCTGATCTAGTTGAGAGACATTCCTGCCCATGACAGGAAGGTTGGATTAAATGATCTCTAAGGTCCATTCCAGCCTAGGCCATTCTATGATTCTATGATTCTATGATTCTGCATTGAGATCCTCTTGATCATCTCACATGACAATTTTTAGGCAGTGTAACTGAGCCCCTGGTGGCTGAAACGTGAATAAAAAACAGCTCAAGCAAATGAGTGAAACAAATGCAATTTTTAGGGCAAAAAAGAATATTAGGATTTTTCCACAGGTTCACTTAATCTCATTTCTCTACAAAACATAAAACAGTCTCAAATTCAGGAGAAAAAATATTGTATTTATTTGTTCTACGTCCTTTTTGGGACACTTCAGGCTTGACATAAGTTTCATTTAGGAAGTCATTATGATCTCTCATCTAGATTTTTTTTAACTCTGTTGCTTTCCAACTCATCTCAGCTTTGTTGCTACATCAATCTGCCCTTTTTCATATACAGTGTTTTCCTATTATCTTTTCCCAGAATGAACTGCTAAATGATACAGCATCCTATAGATTCCCATCAAGAAAGTATCTCACAGTGGCAAGTGGCCAATCTAAGTTAAATGTATTTCTAGTCTCAATGCACTACAAGTATTTTGGGGTGACATTTTAAGAGATTCTGTTATTGGCAGTTCTCCACAACGCATCAAGTAATTTTATCACTCTACACAAATAGTTTTAACACTGGACAATAAAATGCAATACAACAAAGCTGCCAATCGGTTCCCTTCTAGGTGAAGTGGGAAGAATGAGCATTTATTTATCTGACTGTGTGTCAGTGTTTATATTTAATAATTAGCCAGGAAATGTAAGAAGCCATTAGTTATTTCACAAGATTTGTTATCTAGTTGCTTATAAAATCAGTTTCATTTCTCATTCTTTTTACTGTAAAGTCTCTGTTGGTTTATCGTTTTTTGTCTTTTGAGAGTTCATTCTCAGAATGGTTTGGTAATATCAGATGAAATACAGTTTAGGCATCTTTCATCAAACCATGTGCTATATAGGCTTCTTGATATTTTTTCTTCCAACCTTGTGATGCAACACAGCGCTAGTCCTTACCCTTCACTGCTTGTGTGGTGTAATTTTCTGCATATCTTCTATCAGTTCTTCACTTCAGCGTGAAACACCTTCACTGACTTTTCTTTTTACCATTTGTGTTGTTTCATTGTCTACTGCAAGAATGTGGCAGTAACCCATTTTAATAAGAAAAATCTCCAATCTTGAACTGGGCAATAACCAGATAATACTGAAATTTTGATGTCTTCTTATAGGCCTGGAAATTTATAAATTAGTGAGCTTTACTGCAAAGATCCACTTTAATTTGATAGCTATTCCTGTTATTAATAGGAATCCATATGAATTTCATCTAATTTAGTCACTGGCTATATTTGTCTCTCCCACATTGTTAAATTCAGTTTGAAGATTTAAAATGCATCTTCACAGCAAGAGTGTCTCCCAAATATATCTAATGAATACTTATTTTGAGTTTTGGTGCCACCCTCAC
Source organism: Apaloderma vittatum (assembly GCF_000703405.1). NCBI lineage: Eukaryota > Metazoa > Chordata > Aves > Trogoniformes > Trogonidae > Apaloderma > Apaloderma vittatum. The sequence continues at coordinate 4,601 of NW_009692756.1, forward strand.
TTGAATCAAGGACATTTGGTAGTGATGATGGATATTTTAAAACAGCATAGATTTAGAAGTATTTTAATTCTTATAAATAGAAATTTCAACTTGATTTGGATAAGTTGACTGGTTGATGGAGCCAAGATGCAAAAACAATTTTTGGGGCAAAGCTATTGTTTTCCTGACAAAGAGAAAAACGGATTTGTAAATCTCAAGCCAACCAGAACATATCTTTCTGTTCTCCTCTGCTAAGATAAGGCCTCAGCATCCTTTTGTCACACCTTCCATGCTGACTTTCCCTCTCTCTTTTGAGGGACTTTTTCTATCATCACCAGCTCTCTTGCACACTAATGCACCAACCACCGTGCCTTTTCTCCCCTTAATCTCCTGCCTACACTTCCACCAGCCAGAAGCATCCCTTGCTCTTCTTTGTGGTTTGCCTGCCAGATCTTGCTTTCTGAGTAGTCCTATTACCGTACTGCAGCACACAGTCAAGTGAGAGAAAGTGAAAGGAAACGATTAAAGCATCTGAGGTATAATCCAGAGCTCAAAATACAAGCTTCTGTCTCTAGGGCCCCTTCAAAAACCTTGGGGTATCTGAAATACTTGCAAGGGGCTTCTGCATAGGAAGTGTGACCTGCAGGAGCCATCTTCTGAACAAGAGGAGGCTAGGTAGAACTTTATTGAAAAAAAAAGTTCCTAAAAGTCTATAGTTAAACGACAAAATCTCCTTCTGCTTTCCAATATGTTTCTACCTAGGCATCAACTAACCTCAGCCAGGCATAACTAAATTCTTACCTCCTTCCCCCAGGATATCCTCCATGACTCTGCACTCCTCTTCACCCTCCTTGAGAATTGCTCACCTTTGCAGTAACAGCTAAAGCTTAGAATAGGTTTTAACTTATTATTACTCTGTTTGATGCCAGACAGAACATTACACATAGATAAAACAAATGATGTAGGAAAGAGAAGTAGGTGGCAAAACAATTAAGTGTTCAGCAAAGAAATGGAAGTTTGCCATTTATAGAACTAGTACCAGATAATACTGATTTGTTGACATGCCAGTCTTCTTACATCTAAAATATACACAGCTATGCTGCTCATAATCTTACAAAAAGACATGACCACACAGAGTCCACCTGAACCTAGAGCAGCTCAATACACCAAAACACAGGGTAACTCTGCATAACGATTCAGTGTCATACCAATGGGACCTAAGCTGAAGCTCCAGGCTAAGTAACCTAGTTCCTACTGAAAAATGGATATCCTTTCCTTTGTCTTACTCAGTGAGTGGTGTATGATCTTAGGGGAGCAACACATCAATAACAGATGCTGTACAGGTACACTAGCAAAGTGGCAGACTATGTTCTGTTTATGCCACCGAAGGGCTGGATTTAATTTTTACTCTAATACTTGTGAGATTTCCACTAAGATATTCAGTGATATTTCTGTCACTACTATTCATACATAAAATTATAAAATAGTTATTCTTAACTATGAGTATCCTTAATTATAGATATTACTTTTATTCCTTCTCCCTAAAACACATTTCCTACAAATGTACGAACTCTCTAGAACAAATGCTGCCTTCAGCTTTACCTAAGTATCACTTACCAAAAAATGAGGTCTCATTTTGTTTTGGGACCTGTAAATACAGTGTAATGGGAATACAAAGATCACATGTCTCTGTTTTATTTCATGACTTTATCAATAATGAAGCTTTTTTCCCTGTGATCTATTTTGTTTCTGTTACTGCTTCATTTATTTTACTGAATCTCCATATAATCTGTCAGCGCAAAATCAATAACTTGAGGTTATCTTTTTAAGTAGATGGAGCAAAAAATAACAAAAACAATGGAAATTAAAAGTGTTAAACCATTCTGCATTGTGCCTGTGTACAAATTTCTGTGGTCATGTGTAATACTGTGAGATAGATGTGCTCCTTGATGATCCCTTGATGCACACACTCAGTCCGAACCTAAGGGATGACTTACAGTCCCTTCCTTCCTGCACACCCTAGTTTCCTGGCATACATAACTCTAGCTTCCTTCCACAGAAAAATGTCTTTACAGGGTGACAATGCACATTCTCACTGCTCCACAGAAGCAGTCCAGCATCAGACTTCAATTCCTATAACCTGGAAACCCCAGAGTGATTACCTGCCCTACACAGCAGACATAGCTTTTATACTCAAAATCTTATTACAGACAACAGGAAACATACTATATACTGTAGAGCCAAGAATTTTAGTTACTTAACCTAATTAAAATCTTGACAGTCTCATCAAAATACAAAAAGACATTTATTTTTAGTCCAGTTAGAAGAATATTGGCACTCATGACCCAAATCAATACAGAAAAACTTCCAAATATCTTTACATTTGTTGTACGAGGAAATATGTAATATCTACACCTTTTATTTGGAATATTCTTCCATCATCCTCTGGACTCCAAGACTGAAGCTTACAGTCCTCTTAAAGAAGGATTATCAGAGAAGATAACTACAAGAAGTAATCAGTGAGCTTGAGGTCTTCATCATGGGGAGTATCACATTCACGGTGACTACCTCTTCTTTCTCAGTCCTGAGGCTTCCTTGAATTTCTTTTTATACACTCTTAAGTTCATCCTGCTTTCTTTTCAGTGGCAGCAGTGGCCATCAGCCCACTCAGGCCCAGACAAACAAAGGGCTGCTCTTTGTCACACAGGGCTTGCATGTGGGGGTGTGTCCCTCCCTTCAGTGGGACCACCCCTCATAGCTGAAGCTGAAGCAGGGAAGGCAGCAGTCACTGGTCCCAGTGAGGGGCTTAAATCAAAGAAAAACCATTTTTTTCTTACTGAATAAGCCATCTTAGATTCTAAGTTTCTGAATGTGTCCTTGCTAAAAGTTCAAGGCCCAGTGTAACATGTTAATGATTTTTTTCCCTTCTGATTGTTTTAAATTTGGAGACAGACAGGGCAGCAATCAGTCCACCTGTTGGAGACTGCTATAGAAACAGGAAAAAAAAAGGTATTAAAGTTTTGTAGTTCCCAAGATCTGTTAGCATTTTGTTTGCATATACTTTGTTTATTTGCTACTACTGTCGCTGTGCTTGCAATTCTCTGTCTTTTCTCCCAGAAAATGAGAGTTAAATATCATCCTTTTTCACCTGAGAGGTGCTGTTCTAGCTGGGAATACCAGTGACACTTTGGAAAATGGAAGGCTCTCTAATGTCCTATGAGCTTTTCTTTTTATGATCTTTGCAGAATATTTTCCTTCATAAATGTTTGCTTTTTATTGTACATCAAAGCTTGATCCTTTAGACAAGGTACAAAACTTACGAAATGTTGAGGGTTACGGATGGGCCTGCCACTAAACACTGACAAATGTGCTCTAATAACACTTTTGCCTCTCCAAAAAGGAAGAAAAGGAAAGAGAACAAGGCCGAGAGACTTATAGATTGAAAAAGAAAACAGCTTTAATAAACAATAATAGTACTAATAAGAAAATTATGAAAACAAGGAAATAATTAATTATATACAAATATATACAAAATCAATGTTGGACTCAACTACTCCCTACCCCCCATAGCAATCACCACTGATGCTGCAGAACAGATGGCACTGGAGAAGTCCTAGGCTCAGCAGAAGAGAGGAAGCTAGTACAGGAGCTGGATTTCAGGAACTCAGGACCAGGACCAAGGGCAGAGGAATGGACAGAGTCCTCCTTGGACACCGGCCATTAGAGAAAGAGACACTTAACATCCATGATCCCTCAGTTTTATACTGAATATGATGTATATGGAATGGAATACTCTTGTTAGTCATCTCCTCTGTCCATTCCTCACTGGAGGTGCAACCTTTTACTTCCTTGTGACCCCTCTCACTAGCCGGCACCCCCAGCGTGGCACACAAGAGCCAGCAGTGGCCTTGGGCACTACAGGAGCAAGTACAAGCAAGAGCCTTTCTGCATATCAGTAACTATAAACACCAGGCGTTATCACTTCTCGTAGCACACACTGTCTGCAACAACATGCTGCGAACTTCAGAAAGTGCAGTCTTGTAGAACAGAGCTGAAAAATAAAATCACTGAACCGAATTAGTTCTGTTTAGCTCAAACCAGGACATTAAGGAATAAGATCTCTGCTGACTCCGTATTTGACTGTTAAGGTAACTGCTGTTGTTACTATGATAAACTGCAGACAGTCCTGAAGTAAAATCAGTCTTTTTTTTTTTCTTACTTCTCTTTTTCTGCTCAAAGTTTTCTAAATCCCCCATTATATATAAACACTCTATTTTACTTATAATATAAAGGAAATACTAACAGTTCATTTCAAAGAATTGTTACTAACCTGAGTCTATTTTTTACAGAAATAGAACTGTACTGGGTGAAGTTGTCAAGGAATTAGAGAGGGGCTGCAGGACCGGTTTCTGTGAGGAGAGGCCGGGGCTGGTCCGTGCCGGGCACAGCCGGTTCCAGCCAGTTCCAGCCAACCCACCGCAGGGCATGGTTGAGACCCTCGGACAAGAAGATTAAGTTGAGCCTGGGAAAAGAGGGGCTGAGGAAAGGTCTTTTAGTTTTTGTCTTTGTTTCTCACCATCCAACTATTTTATCTAGTAATATATCAGATCAGTTTTCCTCCAGTTGAGTCTGTTTTGCCCATGATCGTACTTGTTAAGCATTCTCCCTGCCTTTATCTCAAACCCACAATCTATTTCATCATCTTTTTTCTTATTTTCTCCATCTGTCCTGTTGAGAAGAGGAAGTGAGAGAGTGGCTGGGGGGGGGTGTTGGAGCCAGGCCACGGCGACCCGC
>NW_009692756.1:9404-21428 GCF_000703405.1 Apaloderma vittatum
CCCGCCTCAAGAAAGAAAAATAAATTTAAAAAAAGGATCTTGTACAGAAAAATTGTAATAATAGCAACACACTTAACTGTTTTACACACATTTCCTGGGTTTTACTTTCCCTGTTTTTTGTTGGGTTTTTTAATATTACCCTTCACTTCTCTCTGGCGTGATAACACTGATGGCTTCCATCTGCTGGGGTAAACGGCAGAGAGTCATCACTTCTCTTTCACCATGAATATGATGACAGTGGTTTCTTCCTTCTCTCTAGGACTTGCTTGAAGTAATTTTAACATTTTATAACATTCTTTTACACCTCTGTCTTTCTTCATTGGTCTGCAAGTTCACGTTATAACTAAATTTGCTAGATATAGTGCATTTTACATAGATTAACTATGTGGTCTTGGTCCTTGTTGCTATCTCCAAACTGTTTTTGTCAAGTTCCAGGTTTGCACTTCTTTAACTGACCACTGTTGAGTTGTTTATAATGATGGGGTTACGATAACGAGTGCCAAGACTATGCCCCATCTCTTATTCCATTCCTGTACTCCCCTGTGCTGCATCCTGTGTTCCCACTTCTCAAGGCCTCTGCTGTTAATAAGTAGTATACCTCTTCCTGCCACATTATTAAGTTAGAGTCAAAAATTTCTCATTTTACATAGAATAACTGCATGTTAGTGTTATCTATAAAAAACTATGGTAGCACCACAGAAAGACAAGGAAAAGTAAAACAGCTCAGACATAGACTCCTGCTCACAAAAAAAAAAAAAAAGTTGCCATTACAGCTAAACCAAGTTAAAACCAAGATTCAGGCAGGTCAAGACAAGTTCAGAGCGACAAGCCTCAGTCATCAAGTCTTGTACACTCAGTACAAAGCCTGTGGCACGTTGTAGTGGGTTGATCCTGGCGGGATGCTAGGTGTCCACCAAAACTGCTCTGTCATTCCCCATCCCTGGTTAGATGAGGGGGAGAATATAACAAAAAGCTCATGGGTCAATATAAGAACAGGGAGAGATCATTCACTAATTACCATCACAGGCAAAACAGACTCGACTTGGGGAAATTAGTTTAGTTTATTACCAATAAGATCAGAGTACATTAATGAGAAATAAAAATTAAGTATTAAAACACCTCCCTTCTTCCTGGACTTAACTTTACTCCCAGCTTTTTTACCTTTTCCCTGCCAGTGGCACAGAAGGATGGGGAATGGGGGTTACAGTCAGTCTCTGTTGCTCCTTCCTTCTTAGGGGGAGAACTCCTCACACCCTTCTCCTGCTTCATTGTGGGATCCCTCCCATGGGAGGGAGTCTTCCATGAACTTCAGAGTTTTCACAGGGTACGATTTCTTCATGAACTGTTCCAGTGTGTGTTCCCCACAGGGACACAAGTCCTGCCAGGAAACCTGCTTCAGCATGGGCTCCTCTATCTACAAGTTCACAGGTTCCTGCTAGGAGCCTGCTCCTGTACAGGCTTCCCATGGGGTCATAGTTTCCTTTCAGGTACATCCACCTGCTCCAACATGGGGTCCTTCACGGGCCCCAGGGTAGATATTTGCTCCACTGTTAACCACTGAAGGGCTACAGCCTGCCTCACCATGGTCTTTACACAGGCTGCAGGAGAATCTCTGTCAGGTGCCTGGAGCACCTCCTGACCCTCCTTCTTCACTGACCTTGTTCCTCTCACATTCTCACTCCTCTCTTCTGGCTGCATTGCTCTTGCACAGTTACTTTCCCCCCTTGTTAAATATATTATCACAGAGGTGGTACTGCTGACACAAATGGACTTTGCCTCGGCCAGCACTGGGTCCATTTTGAAGCCAACTGGCATTGGCTCTATCAGACATAGGAGAAGCCACCTCTGGAGCCCCTCACCTGCCACAAAAGCTGGCCACACAAACCTAGTACATACGTGACTAGCAATGGCAATATAGCATTACTGTTCTGCAGGGCTACACTCCAGAGATATCACAACAAAATTCTCAACAGAAAATAAAATTTTCTAAGATTCTTATGTTATTTATATTTGTTGAGATCATAATATTAAATAATCTAATAAATAACCTTGTTCTCTTTATGATAAATAAGCAAATCTGAGACACTTGCAGTGTACACCCACTCGCTCACCTTCACTTTGCCTTTCTTATAAATGCGATTACAGAATGTACTTTATTGATTTTAGTTGCTTTGCCCAAACAGGCAATTTTTTGCCCAGACAGGATGTTTCTTGGACTCTGTTCCAGGTTCTAATGCATGAGTGAAAAGAATAGCTTATCAGAGACACTAGTCTGAACTGGAATAGCATATATATTGCCTCATGATCAGGATCTGTGGTCCAAATGGTGATCAGCTTTCTCAAGGCTTTTCTTTGTCCAAACTGCACACAAGGCACTTACCACAATGTTTTCACCAAGGCAGAATCACGTGAAAAGACACAGACAAAACATATTAGAGCTGCACAACTGAAACACTTGCCTTTATATCGTTAGAATTATCTTTGTCAGGTAATGGATTTTTATTTCTTTAGTATATGCAGAGACTGATTAGGCCACAAAGCCTAGGAAATTATAAAAAGGAACATATTTAGTTCTCAGAAAACACACACTTTTTTTTTTATGCCACAGGAGTTTTACCTATATTTTGTTGGCCTTTGATTGATTGTTCAGGTATTTATATAAGCCAATAAACTGAATATGCTCTTTATCTCATTAATGAGAGAGGACTCAAGTGGAGAAAATAAAGGTTTTATTACCAAATGAATAGCACAGCAGGGCACAACTTGATAAATAGAACATTTCATTTTACCACATGAGCCTTCCTACAGCAGTCCACATCTTCTAAGTAATTTAATGAACTGTGATAGTTGAACCAGTGCCAGTTTTAATATTCAACATTTTAATTAGTAAGAAAAATAAGTTAAAACTGAGCACCACTTGAATAATACTTGAATGTATAAAGGAATATGTTGCTGAGAATGATGCTAGTGACTCTGGATGAATTAGAGAAATTGTTATTTCTGCTGGATTTAACCAGTTGTACATTTAAGGTTCCTATTATTCCCCTTGTATCAGGCATTTGGAATTGAAAATATCACATTCATACACATATGTGTACATGGGTCCATTGGTGCTCAGGCTTGCTATTTGCAACAATCCAGGCTTCTAATCGCCACAATAGCAGAAACAAAAAAGCACAGTCCAAGAATGTCTCCATGGTAGGAGACATTCTTCCAAATGAATGTGGGGTTTTTTATTATGTTTTGCTGATACTCTTAGTGTTCTGTCACTTGAGCAAGTTATAGGAATTATCCTTCGTCCTTGTTGGCATGTGGAAGAAACGTGTTTTCATTGTTCTCTATTAGACATCTCTAGTTCTCATGGTAAACTGAGCTGCTGGATGGAGGCACTGCAGAGAAGGGTGGGGGTTGTGCAACTGTGGTTGATAGATCTCTTCTTAGTTACAAGAAGGAGAAAGATGCTGAAAGTCTTCCAGAAAATTAGACATCAAAAGCTGGTTTTCTGCTCTCAACCATTCATTCAGTCCAGTTATGTAAATTACCATCAAAGTACTCTAAAATCTCTCAGATTTGGCATAATCATATTACAAAAGACCATTCCCATCCCTGGAATTTTTAAGACTGGTCTGGATGGGGCTCTGAGCAGCCTGATCTAGTGGGGGATGTTCCTGCCCATGATGGGGGGGGTTGGAACTAGATGATCTTTATGGTTCCCTCCTACCCTGAGGATTCTATGATTCTATGATTCTACTTTTCCCCCTCTTTGGTTTAGAGAATAATAAGAAGCGAAAAAAAATAAATATAATTCTGAGAAGACAGTTTAAGTCTCTCCAGGTAGGAAACGAACAGAACCATTTACACAGATATTTTTAACTTCATGTCTGAGTCACATCAAGAAAAAGGAGGGCTGAGGAGTGAGTGTGGAAGAGAGAATTTTCGTTCAAACAAATTTGAATGGATTATAGTAAATGTACCCTTTATACTTTAATGGGAAACTGATAGGTCCACATTTGTTATTTCATAAAACTTATAGCACTAGAGATCATGTGTTCCCTAATGAAAAGGATGAATTTTTGTCAGATCATAGAATCACACAATCACAGAATCACACAATCACAGAATGTTAGGGGTTGGAAAGGATCCATTTGGCTGTTAATTTTGATATATCTCACATTTTAATGCTAAATACTTGCATTGATCAAATACTATTCTGGCAATTACTTCACAGCTACTTTCAAGAGTTATTTCTGATGCTTTACAAAATTGCTGGAATTGCATGTTCCGAAGCCTGTCAGACAGCTGTAGTAGCATGTTATATACATATTTCCTTTGTTAAAGGTTATGTAAATTTATTGTCTCATTTCAGAGTTGTATTTAAAAAGAGTTAGAAATTTATGTCATATTCACAATGTCTTTCACAAACAGCCTTTTGGCGTAATATTTAAACCTTCACACATATTGTAATTGTACCATAGCCATAATCCATTGTATATTTATTCTGAATTTTCTCCTCCACTGCTTCCTCCTACCCTATTATTTGTCACTTTATTTAATTTCTAGGTTTGATACAGTGCCTATTGTTCTAATGGAAGTATTCTAATAGCCTTCAGTGGGTCTTGGATTGCACTCTGAGCCTTTGTGTCTGAACAAAAATACACATGACAAGTTAATCTGTAAATCAGCTGCTTCAGAAAAAAATCTTTTAAAACCTGAAATTAAAATAATATATGTTCTATAAAGGAATAAACTCCTTATTCAATTGCTAGTCTATGATTTAGTCAAAGAAAAATAGTCTAATTCTTGAGTATTTTCTTTGTAAATTTCAATATAATTTTAAAATCTTTTTTTAAATTTATTTGTGTGCTGATGTTTTTAAGGATATATTTAGCAGGAATTTGAGTGTTCACTCAAATGAATTAAAAGGCTTACCTTAAAAATGAGTCTATTTCTTCAAGATGTTTTACTGTAGATAGGTAAGCTATTGTGATGAGACCATTGCTTCTCATGGGAAGCAAGGCACTACTATCTCATATATTACAGACTGCTAGATTTCACACAGTTACTGTCTAACTGCATCCAATTGCTTCAGCTTACCTATTGCAAATCACATGTTTAGCTAAAGCATATATCTTGGAAAATTCCATTTTGATACAGACAAAACTCACCACTTAGACAAATTCTCCATATTTTTGGTCTCTGTTAAAAATGCACCTGCTTTCTTATTTTGGTTTCACAGAATCACAGAATCACAGAATATTAGGGGTTAGAAGGGATCTCAGAAGATCATCTAGTCCAATCCCTCCTACTAAAGCAGGAGCCTCCCATTCTTAGATTGTTTTATGACTTTCTCCAAAAAAATTAATGAGTCCTTTTGCACCCACATCTTCTTTTATCCCTGTGAAGATACTTATCATTGCGATTAACTTTGTCTTGGATTGGCAACAACAGTGCATACCGGGAATATATGCAAAGCATCAAAAGCAGTTTCATCAGGGTCAATTATAGCAATGACATCACCTCTGTAGTTTTCTTGCTTATCCATTAACAGAAGTTATATTGATAATATCCAGTCAATTTTACAATTTCATCAGATTTGCTTGACAAAACTTATTTCCTACAAAGCCCTGCTGACTCATGTTGCCTGGGTCCTCATCAGCCCAGCCCCACATTTAGAATATTTTGTTTGTTTGTTTCTTTATTTGTTTAAAACTAGAATACTAGTATATATTTGAGCTGATCATCTGGCTTGTTCTCTCTCAGTACTTACTCAAACATTACAAGCTTTCCAGCATTTTAAATGCATGTTTCAAGATGTGTTAAAAACTCATCTTCCAGAGGTTTGTGAAAGATGGATGTAAATCACCAGGATCTGTCAATATATAACCATAATGCTGTTGTCCCGCATTTTCTCAAGTTACTAGCTGCCTTGAAAACGCATCATTATGTCTTAGATATTATTAGAAAGCAATCCAATAATAAAAAATTACTTGTTATCCCCATTCTGGTTTAATGTTATCGCTGCTGTTGTATTTTTATGCCTTATTGTAAATATTTTTTACTGGAAATAAATTTTATTCAGAGAGTGTGTAACTTAAAGCTTAATTGGAGAACACAAACTTTACCATGATATAAATAAATAATGACAGAACAAACAAACAAAAAACAGAACTCAATTTCAAAGGAAAGGCTTTCGCAATGTGTGTTGTAGGCGTCTATATTCTCCAAACTTTTCATTGCCTTCAGGGATGCTGTTCATATAACCAGTCCAGTAAATATATGAACAACATTAGTTCGTTTGTTAAACATCTATTTAAGGGAATATGGAACACTATATAAAAGAATGTTTCAAATGTATTCCAAAAAGATGCTGATATATTCTTAGAAATTGTGAGTTTCAATGGTTATCGGTGAAGTAGATATCTTTTGATTGTCTACCTAGTGTGAGCACAAAAAAGACCATGTACAATTAATATGATGAGACAATTTCTTACTTCTGACCTGAGACATTATTTTTGTAATAACTATAGTTTGGGTTTGAGGCTTTTTTTTGGTTTGTTTTTAAAAAGAGCAGATAGGGTAATTTTATTCAGAAGAAATCATGTATTTTCCCTCAGTTTTGTACAAACTTGGCAGAATAAAATGCATGTATATATCATTTGCTGAAGTGTGAAAACATAGTGGCAAGGACTGTAAGTGATTTATCCTGAGACAGAAAGGATGGAAGAGAGATCAACAGAGAGTACTGTAAAATTCCTTGCAGATTCTTTGATATCATTTATAAGCTGTTTACTAAAATATTAAACCTTTTTATCTTGGAAGATTAAAGACAGCCAAATTAGATTCTGGCATATAGACTTGTAGAAGAATTAAATAGCTTTGTTATTGTAATGAGGTCAGAAATAATGTTTCTTGGGTTTTATGAATTGCTAATTTAATTCTTGAGAGCAATTTACATTCGGGAACATTCTGGAGTTCCATTTTTAGTGCAAAAAAAACAACCCCAAACACAAAATGGTAATTTATTTCTTTTCTTTAAAATATGCTTGCAAAATATACAACTAGGTAGCTTATAAATAACAGTTGTAACCAGGGTTACCTGCCAACTGTCAGGTTTCGATGAGGAAACATAATCAGTAATTTAGAAATGAAACATCATAATACTGTTGTGAGAACCTATCATTAAGACTAATTTTCCAAGATTTTTTGACCAAACTTTCTAGACAAGTAAAACGTAAGTCAGTCATTGAAACATGAGCTCTGCATTGTTTATTCTATGATACAAGTGATACGTTTACTTTGCTGTTAAAACTTTGCAATTAAAATTTCTGAAATGAACATACATCTACTTGTCCCACCCATAACTATAATAGACAAAAGACTATTTATAACAGAACATTAGGGGAAAGATAAAAAAAATAACCATTTCATTGAGGTGTTTCCTGCAAATTCTACTGTCAAAGAAGAGTCACCATCTGAATGTGATAACACTACGCTGCTGTTTCCAAGCCTCTTTTGGTCACCCTGAAGCTTTGTCCTTGAAAGATATTTTTGGAGGGAGTTGTATGTGTGTGTGTATATTTGTAAAAGCAAAAGAATTGCATAACTTGAATACAGTTTGTATTATGTTGATACTTCTGAAATCTTCTCAGACAATTTTCAAGAAGACTGTGCACTTAGTTTGTCTTGCCTTATGAAGAGCTTGTAGTCTGTGTGGCAGTACCATAGAGAGAAAACATATGGTCATATGCTGCTGTGCACAGGTCTCCAAGGAACAATTAGAACTTAAATTTCTTGAACATTTAAAAACCCTCAAAAAGTATGAGTCGGTGCAAAAAAAGAAAAAACGAGGGCATAGGAAACAGAACGGAAAGGGAAAAAAGTTGGAATCATAGAATCATAGAATGGCCTAGGCTGGAAGGGACCTTAGAGATCATCTAGTCCAACCTCCCTGTCATAGGCAGGGATGCCACCTCTCGACTAGACCTGGTAACACATGGGGACCAAGCAGGAAATGTATTGGTATTCATAGAATCACAGAATCATAGAGTCATAGAACGTTAGGGGTTGGAAGAGACTCCTAGAGATCATATAGTCCAACCCCCCCATCCGAGCAGGCAGCTTTTTTAGTTCAAATTAGTGTTGAAATGAAAGATGTTTGTTTTCCTTCAGATGCAGTAAAGAAAAGTGGTAACTTTTTTGTCTTCTTTGAAAAGCCTCAGAGCTGATAACCATCATGAAAATATGAGCTAAGGTATTCAAAATACTTATCCAGAACTAGCAGATATGACAAAATTCATGCTGTTTTTCCAACTAAAGACTAAGTAAGGTATTCTTAGTAAGATGTTTAATGGCACAAAATACTTTCAGTTCAGGCAACTGAATCAGTCTTTTTAGCTACTAAATCCTGAGAGATTACTCAGAATAAGAATGATCAACAAATGACCATTGCTTTCTATACGTATGTTGAATTGACGTCAGAGCAGCCTTAATTGGTTGATGGCAATAGAAAAAATAATACCAAAGCTACAAAAATACCTTAAACAAATAGATTTTCTGTTGGGTAAGGGATGGAGTCTCAACTTATATGGATGTAGACCACCTAGTGACTTTTTTTTTAATATTAGATGAAACTTCAGATTCACAAATCACAGGTGGAAAAGTCACTCTATACTGCTTATTTTACTTGCAAGAGAGTCTTACTCTGTAAATTATGTCTCCTGGGAAGAGATTCAGCTGTGTAAATACCTAGCAACATGCACTTAGCATGCACTGAGACTTCCAAAACGTTCCCGCCTGTAAGTCCTCAAGGGGCTAGAAGGTACAACAGAAGATCTGCAGGAAGATCCCTGCTTTTCTGGGATGGCAGCTAGTGGTCGAGCAGGATACAGTCAGTGTTTTTACACCTGAATTTTTCCTCTAGTGTTTTGCTCACTCTTATTTAAACATCTCAGAGGGTGATTTGTCAGCTTGGACTATCAGCTGATATAGAACATTTGCAATTCAGTCCGATTTTACAAACTCCGGCTTATTGTTCTTTTCCTGTGTTATTAAAACTTATCTTTTCAGAATATGTTTTATCTTATTATCTGCCTTAGACTGGAATGGATGCAAAATACTATTAGCAGCTGAACAGCTCAAGGACTCACACATGGTCTGGAAAATATAGGTTCTTACCACATTAACCCCTCCACCTGGCAGGGAGAATTTCTACTTCCTGATCTCTGCACGTATTCACTCCGATGAAATCTCCTTGTAACTTTTTCGTTTAGGTATGCATTAGCAATGTTATAATATTCTCTTTGACCTCAGGTTTTGATTAGAGAGCAGTGTACCGAACCAGGTCAGCGGGGAATATGTGGGGATATTTTCCTCAACTAGTGATTTTTGTTTCCTCAAAAGATTTTTGATATACTTTAGTATAGCTTTTTTTTCTCTTATTTTGTTTTCTTCTGCTGTTTGCCTTACAGAATATTTACATTTCCTTCAAAGTGCTCAAACAAGTTCTCACACAGATAACTTCAGCAACATATGGTATTTATCTACATTTTACAAGCGCTTGATTTTTCATGTGTCCTAACTAAATTGTTTCTATGATGTCACCCCAGAAATTCTACATATATTTCATAATAAAATGCCTTTACTGCCTACTTTTAATCCATCCAATGAACTCTCTTTCTACAGCTACAAAAATTATCTTGAGTTTTTTTCACATTTGTTTTTTTAGGACCATAAATTGCATACGAGGAATGGGAGATGTAGCTCTAAATGGAAAAAAAAAATTATCTGTAATTGTTGTGGCTGAGATAGAGTTAATTTTCTTCAAAGTAGCTCGCAGGGTGGTGTATTTTGGATTTATGATGAAAATATGCCCTGGTATCAAAGGGTGAGGGCAGATCATCAGAAACCATTTGAAAGGAAGGGATAAGTCCAGAAGAAATGTACTCTTTCCTGAAAGCAAAAAATAAACATCCTTTATTTAATTTCTTAGAAAACTCCAGATAATTTCTAAATAAAAAAAAAGTACAGTTAATCGGCATTACCTCATTTGCAGAGTTACACCATGACCCAGCTATGACAGAATTTCCACACTGTTGAATGCAAGACACCAAGGATGAGTCCCTGGTCTATAGGCTAAATGGCTTAGACTGACTCCCAACCGTGCTGTTAATGATCTAGAGCAAAGTGGCAATTGGCTCTCCTCTGGTGCCTTGTAGTCCCCCTTAAAGGGTATTTCTTTTTTTCCTATGCTTTTTCAGTTCAAACTGCTTGTTACATGAAAAGCGTGTTGCAGACCACAGAGATGTGCTTTTGTAGCACAAAGCAATGCACATAGTGGGTGCTCTAGTATGTTCTAGAGGGGTACTATAGCAGTATAGCAGCACTATGGAGGGAAGTAGCCACCCAAACACTAGTGCATTCTTCTGTGCTAGCTCTTTTTTTCTTTTTTTTTTTTTTTTTAAGACGAAGAAGAAGAAAGGGAGAAGCATGCCTAGCCCTTGTCCGTCAGAAAGCTAATTGTAGTGATCTGGATGACAGCTGGGAAGCAAGCTGACAATTAAGCAGTATGGACAGACAAGGGTTCAGTGCTTGAGTTTGCTCCCTGGTGAATGTAATTGTCATTGTAGACAATACTCTTCTACCTCTATCAAAATCAGCCATGTGGCATGTGCCTCCTAAATGGAACATACCTGCAGAAGAGGTATGCAGACACCAATTCAAAAATACTTTTTCTATACTAAAACTGTTTTCATAAAGTCTGAACCTAGAAGAATGCTGTCATTTAATCTGTACACACAATACTTGTCACTCTTCAATAGCTTTGTACCTACTGATGTAACTTACGTCCAACTTAATCATCTGGAACAGCTGGTGCTAGGGTACACTTTGTTTGCATGTTATTTCTGAAATGCAGAAACTTTTCCATATGGCTATCACTTTGTAACTTGTGTTGAATTCTTTTATCCTCTTCCCCTTAACCAGGAGGATGATAGTGCTAGGAAATATTTCAGGATTTTCATCTTTGACCACTTTTCACTGGTAGCGACTCATCCATCATCTACTTTCTCACAAAACAGTGGAGAATCAGAGAAACAGACTTAAACAGACTTGATCACACAGACTTTCAATGAAAGGACATTCAAGATTAAAGTGGTGAGGAAGCAGATCAGTTATACTAAAGAAAAATTCAAACACTTCTCTGTGATAGTCAAGCTATAATAAGCAGCATTATATGAATTTACCACATGTCAGAAGGACAAAATATATTTTTAAAAAACTGTTGCCAATTATTAACAGTGATTTTTTAAAGTGTTAAATTAAGCAGCCCTACAGTGTAGTGTTTACTCATTTAGGTTTTAGCTACTTGTTGAATTTTTGCTGCATATTTTTGGTAAATATTATGGGTATGATCATATGATCAAATGCACTTGTATTTCCATGTCTTAACAAGCTAGTGCCTAGCAACTGAGACAGCTGACCACATTCTTGATCTTAATCGGTGCCAATTATAAGTCACATATACTGGCCTCCGTTGTAGTTCACTACATAATGTACGGACAAAAAACGTTCTGAGATTTTAAATGCACTTGCAATAACATGAAGAAAAAAACCCACCTTCTCTTATGAAAGAGCAGAGCCATTTTTTGACTAAGAGGAATTCCTGGGTTAAAAATCTACATTTTACATCTAATGATAGCTTTTGTTTAATTAGGCAAGTAAAAATATTTGATCAATATGTCTTTCAAAAGATTGACAAAGTAGTGCAGTTTATTATCAGGTAATTTTAGGTATTTAGGTAACTTAATAAGGTAATTAGGAAGTTTCATATATGAAAGCTACTTAATAATAAATCACATTACTTTGTCTTTATGTTTGTAAAGAGTTTGTTTTACTTCCATCAGTAGTAAGCAATGATTTTTAACAAGATCTCACAGGTAATTAGGACAGAACCAGGGGGAATGGTTTCAAGTTGCAACAGGGCAAGTTTAGGCTGGCCATTAGGAAGAAATTCCTCATGGAAAGAGT
>NW_009692756.1:21459-30990 GCF_000703405.1 Apaloderma vittatum
CTGGAATAGACTGCCTAGGGAGGTGGTTGAGTCGCCATCCCTGGATGTGTTCAAGTGTCGCTTAGATGTATTGTTGCGTGATATGGTTTAGGGGTGACCTTGTAGTGTAGGGTTAATGGTTGGACTCGATGATCCCAAGGGTCTTTTCCAACCTGAATTGTTCTATGATTCAGTGATTCTAAGATTATTTAACTACATGAGTCTAGCAAGAATTAAAGTATGGTAAAAATATTATGTGATTTTTCTATTATTTTCCCCAAGGCAACAAAATAATATAAGGTAATCATTGATAATGAGGAAAAAATTATTTCTCTCATATTTAGGCTTAAAAGTATTCTCTGTTATCATACACCAAAACTAAGGAAAAGTATGCATGTGAAAGCATATCTTAACTAAACTTCATGTTTAACCAAAACCAATGAAACCCCCTGCCTGCTGGCTTCAAACATCTACTCAAAGAGATATGATTTTCTCCACTAAGTAGTGAATAACTACTGGAATTTTAAAAAGTGATATCTAAGGCAAATGTGTAGTTGTATATATTATTTATAAAAACATTTTATCTGACATTTAGGGATATGTTAGCGCAATGATTGTAGAACATGGAAGGCAAGTAATCACTTCTCCTAGAGGTTTTTCTGTCAGGAACACTAAAACTTTAAATAGAATTTTAAAGATCTTCACTTTTGCAGAGCATATTCTCAACTATTTAATAAAAGTTACTTTAGTCATAAAAAATTTTACACCACTTATAGTATTATTATATCTGTGACTTACATGAAAAGCATTGCACAACATATACGTTATTTGTACCTTAAAATTGTTACTGATGAACCATATTTTCAGCACATTCTAGTACATTCAGCTTAAAGCCAGAGGCAAGAACAAGGAGCGGCAACAGGGCATATATATTTTAAAGGAAAAGTTCTCTGTGTAAAAGGAAGCATTTATCAAGCCTAAGTCCTCTTTGTACATACACTAACCCTTCAGCTTCTGACACACGCATCTTCCAATCATATTCATTTTTCTTTAGAATGAGTAACGTATGGGTCTTGCATTAGTTGTATCAGAATATCAGTGATCTTTTTTTATTCCTTTAACACAAGCTTTTTTAATTATTCCTTTAACATCCTTTTTAATATTATTTTCTCCACAGTTCAAGATGTTCTTCCTTCTGTATTGCTGGGTTTTCTGTCTTAAGATCTTTTGACTATACAGGAACACCAAATATGCCTTACTCAGTATTTTAGTATTATGCTTATCTTCCATCCAATCTCCTGAGCTACATTACTAATATTACTTTACAGTTTGGCTGCCTTCAATCTTGAAATTTAGCCCATGTCAAAACCAAGTTTTCATAAAAACACTTTCAGAGAAACTTCTGGGGTATGTAAAAGATCTCCACTGCATTCTGTGACAGTCCCTCTGCAACAGAACTCTGACTCTGGTGCTGACTGCTTTTAGGATCTTCAGGAGAATTTGTAAAGTCAGTCTGTGTCACCTCATTTCTGTCACTTTATGTTATAGTAAAGGAGATGAAAGTGGTGAAATAAAGGGAGTAATAAGTGCTGTAACTTGCAACATCAGGGCTTTGGCAGGTCTTTTACCTTCTATCTGAAAGCAATTTAAAGTCTTTAAATATATAATTTTTAAAAGATTACACAGTGTTCAAGAAATTTTAGTCATAGAGTTTGGCCACCCAAAGAAAAGGAATATTTCAAGTGTTCACTAGCATGTTAATTAACCAGTATTTCATATCTTCAAGAGCCATCAATTCCAATAAAATTGCGATCATCCAGTTACCCTTTGCTACTACTGATAGCATAACTATCCATCTATATGATAAACTCTCAGAAGAAATACAGGCAAAAATACTGTTCAATATATTCCTAGAGAAATGTGCCTTGTTTAAGTACAGTATATCAATGCTGTTAAGTTCGGTAATCTCTCAGGTCATAAGTATTCTGATATTTGAAAATCACTCTCTTGGCAAAAGACACTTTCCTTCCAGTTCAGGAAAGACAAAATTCTACTAAGTCTAAATATGCTGGCATAATCAATGAGGTTTTTCTTTAAAAGGGAATGAACATCTTTCATCTACTTTTTAGAAGATAAAATTTTAATATAGCTTATGATTTCTGCCATAAAACTATTTAATGTTAATGCAAGTATACCTGCAAGCTAGTTTGTAGGGTCCTCCCGAAACTAGTATTTAAGGGGACCTTCCATGTAAGTAATTTTGAAACTGTGTTTTCCTACCTGTAATTTCATTCTCTGATTTTTCTTTGGAAATTCACAAAGAGCAGAAGGATAAAACAATGGGATTAATTGGGTGTTCTATTTGTGCATTTTGTTAATGGTAATTCATATGACACAGGTCATCATCATAGAAGATAAAAGATAGATAGACAGGATCTTCTCAGTGATTCAACAGCTTGAAGAACCCTCCAATATTACGGTAGATGCAGCCTCTGCAGAAAGCGAAGGATGGAAACTGGTGATTTCTGATACCAAGAGGAAGGCTCCTGTTCCATATAAGAGCTTACAAGCGCAAAATGGGGTTACATTCCTCAAAGCTGAAGAGAAGACAGATGAACCTGATCCACCTAATCCTAAACCATGTAAGACTACTGGGAAGAAATGGGGAATCACTGTAATGGATGACTCCCTGTTGCCAGGGATAGAGGCACACATCTGTCAATGTAAACAATCATATAGAGAGGTTTACTCTCTTCTAGGGGCCAGGATCTAAGATGCTGTGGAAGGACCACCAAAGCTTGTCTATCCTTCTTACTACTCTAGGACTAGTTCCCTCTCTAGGAACTCAACATGCTGGGGAGTTTCTCTAAAGTGCCTATATAATAACGCATGCAATTATGGGGTATATACATGATAAATTAAAGATCTCTGTGCAGCTGCAGGACTATAGTCTTGCTGGGAACAAAGAAACATGGTGGGATGGCACACGTGGCTAGAGTCTTGCAACCCAGGAGGTTTCTGAAGGGCATCAATGATAAATTCAGGCAACAGAGGAGCCAAGGAGAAAAGGTGCTCTGCTGGACCTCATACTCACCAACAAGGAGGGGCTCGTTGGGATCTGAACACTGAAGGCAGCCTTGGCTTCAATGACCGTGACATGGTGGAGTTCAGGAACTTCAGGGCACAAAGGAGGGCCATTAGCCCCAAGGGCACATTGCTGGCTCATGGTCATCCTGCTGTCCATCAGAACGACCAGGTCCCTTTCCTCTACGCTGCTCTCCAACAAGTCAGTTCCCAACCTATACTGGCAGGTCTTTCCCAGGTGCAAAATTCTACATTTGCCCTTGTTGAATTTCATAAGATTTCTCCCCACCCAGCCTTCTAGCCTGTCTAGGTCTCTCTGAATAACAGCACAGCCTTCTCGTGTGTCAGCCACCCCTCCTAGTTCTGTGTCATCAGCAAACTTGCTGACAGTGCTCTCTAATCCCTCATCCAGGTTGTTGACAAATATATCAAATAGTACTGGTCTGACTATCAACCTATGAGGGGCTCCACTAGATACAGGCCTCCAGCTAGACTTTGACCTATTGACCACATCTCTCTGACTTTTTTATTTCAACTAGCTCACAATCTACCTCACTACCCAATCATCCAGGCCACACTTCCTCAGTTTAACTACAAGGTTGCTGTGGGAGACAGTGTCAAATGCTTTACTGAAATTAATATAAATCACATCCACTGCATGGCCACCATCCATCCACCTGGTTACATCTTCATAAAAGGCTATCAGTTTGGTCAAACATGACTTCCCCTTGGCAAAGCCATGTTGACTGCTCCTAATGGCTCTCTTATCTTTGATATGCCTAGAGGCAGAACCAAGGATAAGTTTTTCCATCATCTTTCCAGGGATAGAGGTGAGGTTGACTGGTGTGTAGTTACCCGTGTCCTCCTTCTTGCCTTTTTTGAAGACTGGAGTGACATTTACTTTCCTCCAGTTCTCAGGCACCTCACCTGCTGCCCACGACTTACCAAAGATGATGGAGAGTGGCCTAGCAATGACTTCTGCCAACTCCCTCAGCACCTGCGAGTGCATCCCATTGGGACCCATGGATTTATGTAGGTTCAGGCATCCTAACTGATCCCTAATGCAATCCTCCTAAATCAGGGCAAACTCCTCCTTTACTTTATCTTCCTCTGGGGCCTCAGGGG
Organism: Apaloderma vittatum; assembly: GCF_000703405.1. Lineage (NCBI taxonomy): Eukaryota > Metazoa > Chordata > Aves > Trogoniformes > Trogonidae > Apaloderma > Apaloderma vittatum. Next base: position 25,648 of record NW_009692756.1, read on the forward strand.
ACTGGGGCTCCCAAGGACAGTCTCCAACAGATCTCTCATGGTCACTGCAGCCAAGGTTGCCCTCAACCTTCACTACTTCAATCAGACCTTCCTTGTTGTTCAGCACAAGGCCCAGCCATGTTCCCCTCCCGGTTGCCTCAGCCACCATTTGCATCGGGAAGTTATCATCAGTGCACTAGATGAACCTCCTGGACTGTGGATGGCCGGCTGTGTAGGCTTTCCAGCAAATATCTGGGTAGTTGAAATCCCCCACGAGAACAAGGGCCTGTGATTGAGAGGCTGCTCTCCGCTGCCTGTAGAAGGTCTCATGAACTTCCTCATCCCGATCAGGTAGCCTATAATAGACACTCACCACAGTATCATCCATGCTAGCCTGTCCCTTCATTCTCACCCACAAACTCTCAACTTGCTCTTCATCCGCCCCTGGACAGATCTCGATATGTTCCAGTTGCTCCCTCATGTGAAGAGCAACTCCATCACCTCTCCTTCTTGGTCTATCTTTCCTATGAAGGACATAGCCATCCACGATCACATTCGAGTAATGTGAGTTGCCCTACCATGTCTCTGTAATTGCTACCAGGTTGTAACCCCTTGACCGCACACAGATTTCTAATTCCTCCTGTTTGCTGCCCATGCTGTGTGCATTTGTGTAGAGGCACTTCAGCTAGGCTGTTGGCCACATCACCTTCTTCATGAAAGACCCTTTAAATCTCTTGGGGTGTTCTGTGGATGTTTACCGGTTCACTCCTACTACTTCAGGAGCCCCTGGTTCACCTCTGTAAGAGTTTAGCTGTGCTATCACACCCCCAGCTCACCATAGAGTAGCCGGTTGAAAGCCTTTAGTAGCACCCTGTCCCTCTAACCCTGGTGCATCATCTCAAAGCTTGTCACAGACACGCCTGATACTGTTATCCCTCTTCTCCTTCGCAAGTAGTTTAAAGCCCTATTGATCAGCCCCGAAATCTCTTGGGCAAAGACCCTCTTCCCTCTCTGGGAAAGATGACTCTCATCTGAGGCTAGCAAGCCCGGTGCTGTGTAGACCATCTCATTGTCAAAGAATCCAAAGTTTTGTTGGTGACATGAGTAACAGAACCACGTATTAATATATTGGCAAAATTTTTTTTAGCTTTTCATTATATTGTTTTTCATTTACTTTCTCATTTTCTCTGTTCCCACATGGCTGAAAGGCAAGGAATAGGAAGGTAACCATCTGCGAAGCAAGATATATTTATAGGCAGGGATAATACTTTCTTTAACTTCTTTTTTTACCAAGAATTTCATGTAAATGCTAAATAGTTTGTTCTTTGCTTCGTTTTACCATAAAGCAGAAGCATATATTTTACACCTCTGTAGCAGTTTTAATTATTACCCTGCTTCTACTATCTACTTCTTTGTTTCCAGGCATTTTTCTCTTATTGCTTATGACCTCAGGAGAGTGTTTTCTTTCTTAACTTCAAAAGTATTGTTATCACAGAAAACATGGAGATGAGCATGTTTCCTTTATTTAAGAAACTAATTTTTAAACTCTTAATTTAACACCCATTTCACAGCTAAACTGTCTTTCAAGACCTGCAAAGCTTTGGCATCCCTCATCAGTAGAATACAAGAAGAATTTTTTTTTTTTTTTTATTTGACCTGGGATTGATTTGGCAGGAAAAACCTGTTATATTTTCATTGGTTCCACAGCTATATGGGTAAACTGCTGTTAACCTTCTGCCTCCCAGACGAATAGTATGGCCATTGACACATTTAGGGACAAATCCTGAGAAAGCAGGTGTTGCAGTCATGTATGCCAGTAGATGCATTCTATGTTCCACTAACGTAGCCACCTACAGTAAAATTCCACCAAAGGGAACTTGAGGAATTTTCAGTGAGTGGTGTATAATTTAACCCTGACACTGATTATTCGTTATGTGTGTAAGCTCAGCACATGAGGTCTTTGGATAAGGGACTGAGATATGGGCCAGTGTTAGAAACTAGAGCCATTATCCATTAAGCACCACAGGAAGAGATTCATGGATCTTCTGCAAGATTCATACACCTTCATTTCTCTTTAGACTCTCTAGTCTTACTTCCTAACACAGTTAAAGAGAGGATTCGTGGTTGTGTTTGAGGTTGTTATTTTTTACTTTGTTTCTGTAAAAATGCTATCACATCCAGCCAGGAATAAAATATTAAATGTTTTGCATAAGATAACCTAATCTATAAGATCCACACACTAGGACATAGACTATTCACTATATAGTGGACTATCCTACAGTCCACTGCTGAAGAGACATGTATGTGTCTATAAATTAAGTTCCCTGGCATTTTCATATTTCTTCTCCAAGGTGTGCAGAACGTTGAAACATAAACCTCTAAAATCCAGGGAATAAAGTCTGAAGGAAATGGAAGTAGCTAGAACATAAACAATACATTTTCTGCAGTATAGCCACAACTGCTGATTCTCAGTCATGCCTGTGTCTTCTCACTAAATCTTACTAAGACACGTGCAATTCTCTTGACTCAGAGTTAGTTGTAGCAGATGTCTGGTACTTGAAGTGTCTTCTCATAGGACTTTCGGTCAGATGAAAAACAGGGTTGAAGCATCCTGGACTGCTTTATGAGAGAGGTCAGATTAAGTGATCATACTAGTCTCTTTTGACCATAAAATCTATGAGGCTTTGAATCGTTTCTTAACATCTTCCAGCAGCTCTCTTCTTTGTTTTCTCAGGGTATCTTCCACAGCATAGGGAGTTCCATAATATTATGATCTCTGTGAGGAACATCATAGTCTAATGATCAAAGGGGGGCAAAATCAGACAAAAATGTTAGAAATTATATGCAAAGTGTGAAAATGACTTAAGATGTACAATATCTTTAACAGATTTCACTGTACTAGCCATCTTGTAATTTCTATCATTTACGTTGTTGGAAAGCTTTATTTCTGCGATCTGCCGCAGGAAGTTATTGGGACATCACCAGAAGGTCTCTGTCTTCCTACCTCCTCAATAATAAATGCAATGTGTTTTTCTCATTGCTCTTCTCTGAAGTTATCTATAAAAGCTCACTGACATATTCCATAGGTAAATAACCAAGTTCTAACTAATGCTGGCAAAAGAAAAAGCAGCATTACTGGAGCTACAGTGCTCCTGTAAAAAACATTCAGCACTGCAGGAGCAACAGTGCTGATCAACAAACACATAGACATACACACAAAAAAAAAATCCAACAGTTATTTTTCTTATAGAAGAGACTTCAAAAAATAAACAACGCAGAAAAAATAGCAAAGGCATAGTTTTAGAATTGCTCAAACTACCAGAAATTCCTAGGTTATACGACATTTTATTTATTACAATGGCCTTATCAGGTACATTTTGCTTAATAAAAGGAATGATGAAGCTAGAGAAATTGTAAAGACCTTTAAGTCTATTTGAAGTATTCTGGACACTAGCCCTTTGAAAAGCAACTCATCATAAAAGAAAATTTTCTCTAGGATACTGTAGCCATTGTCATCAGGATAATGTGGCAGGCTTTTTTATACATATTTTAAACTAGAAGTGTTGATTGATGAACACAACAGATTATGAACACTGGTATCAAAGCCACCCGGTGTATTAAAGACTGAGGGGAACATTCTATTTCATGTTGAAAAGTCAAAGTGAAGTTAAAGTCTTCAAAGTGAAACTCATCAAAGAGTGTCACAAGAAATGAATGGCCACAAGGCTTGTTAGCAGCTTGAGTAGAAGAACATAGACACATAGCTCAGAAGTGAGCTGAGAACATATAACAGAAAGACTACAGAAAAGGATTGAACAGACGTTGCTGTAGAGGTGAGGGAAGTGTGCAGCCATTTCATTCTGTTGGAGTCAAAGACAACTAAAACCATAAGGAACAACAGTGACCATAAACGGGTGTTCAGTCAGTCTTCTGACTGGGAATGGCTAGCTAGTTGAAATAATAAAAATAGAAGATTAAAGGAGAATGGAAACTGTACAGACCTGAAGCCAAATTAGGTTTATGGGGAAAAATATGACTCTGTTAAATCATCAATAAATCTCGCCTCAACTAGAAAAGATATTCTGATAGTCTTCTATGCATTTTCCTGTCAAAGTGTCCAAGGTTCTCCAGGTTGTCGAGGTATCTACACTATCAATTTCAGTGTAGTTTTGCCTTGGAGAGTCAAGGCCTACAGTTGGAGCAGAACAGTTAATGAAGAAAATCAGCTTTCATGACAAACTTCCCACTCTGCCTGAGGAAGAGTGCAAAGGTATTCTCTCCTAATTAAAATATGAAGGCTGTCATCTGATAATCTTCCTTGTGAGAAATAACAAGCTTGCTAATTAAATGTGCGATTTCTTGACATTTAAACAGGTCAATTCTTTTTTCTGTGTGTCTGATCATTTTTTTGATGCACTTCGTCAAGGCATGTTTATTATACTAACCATAATTAATAACCAGCACAACAGACCCTTCTAAAACAGAAGGATGAATAATGTAGTTTTGTGCTTTTGCTTAGATGAAGCTATTTTAATATAGAAAATAACTATAATTAAGTAGAGGATAGAGGTTTTGTTCTTACTAAGTCCCCATCATCCCATGACTGTCTTCCAACATCTATCCTTCATAAAGTCACATCTTTATTCCTTTTGGCTTTAGTGAATAAAATGTTTTTGCATAAAAGTCCAACTTGAGCAAAGCCTTTGATACTGTCCCACATGACAACCTGGTCTCCAAGATGATAAATTATGGATTTGATGGATGGACAATTACATGGATAAAGAACTGGTTTGATGGCCGCACTCAAAGAGTGGCTGTCAATAGGTCCATGTCAAAGTGGAAGCCAGTGATGAGTGTAGTCCCTCAAGGATCAGTACTGGGAGCAGTCTTGTTTAACAACTTTGTCAGCAACATGGACAGTGGCATTGAGTGCACTCTCAGCAAATTTGCTGATGACACCAAGCTGTGGGGGGGGGGGGGGTTGACACCCCGGAGGGTAGGGATTCACTGGAACAGGCTGCCCAGGGAGGCTGTGGAGTCTCCTTCTCTGGAGACATTCAAAACCCACCTGGACGCTTTCCTGTGTAACATCATCAAGGTGTTCCTTCTCTGGCAGGGAGATTGGACTAGACTTCGGGGGGACCCAATAGCTGCCTTCCAATACCTGAAGGGAACCTACAGGAAGGCTGGGGAGGGACTTTTTACAAGAGTGCCCACTGATAGGACAAGGGGAAATGGGTTTAAGTTGAAGGAGAATAGATTTAGATTGGACCTTAGGAAGAAATTCCTCAGTATGAGGGTGGCAAGACTTTGGAATAAATTGCCCAGAGATGCTGTGGCTGGCCCCTCTCTCGGGGGGTTTTT
>NW_009692756.1:31027-36774 GCF_000703405.1 Apaloderma vittatum
GTCTCTCAAGGATCAGTCCCGGGACCAGTCTTGTTTGACATCTTTGTCAGTGACATGGACAGTGGTATTGAGTGCACCCTCAGCAGGTTTGCCAACGACACCAAGCTGTGTGGGGCGGCTGACACCCTGGAGGGTAGGGATGGCATCCAGAGGGACCTCGACAGGCTGGAGAGGTGGGCCCTTGCACATCTAATGAAGTTCAACAAGGCCAACTACAAGATCCTGCACCTGGGTCAGGGCAATCCCAAGCACAAATACAGTCTGGGCATTGTATAGATTAAGAGCAGCCCTGCAGAGAAGGACCTGGGAGGCATTCAACATGAGTCAGCAACGTGCACTGGCAGCCCAAAAAGCCAAGCGTACCCTGAGCTGAATCAAAATGAGTGCGGCCAGCAGGTCAGGGAAGGTGGTTCTGCTGTTCTACTCTGCTCTTGTGAGACACCACCTACAGTACTGCATCCAGCTCCAGGGCCCCCAGCACAAGAAAGACACAGACCTGTTAGAGTGGGTCCAGAGAAGGGCTACTAAGGTGATCAGAGATCTGGAGCACCTATTCTATAAGGACAGGCTGAGAGAGCTTTGTTTGCTCAGTCTGGAGAAAAGAAGGTTCCGGGGAGACCTTATAGCAGCTTTTCTGTACATGAAGGAGACTTACGGGAAAGATGGAGAGCGACTTATTACAAGGGCATGTGGCACTAGGACAAGGGGCAAGGGTTTTAAACTAGAGCAGGGTAGATTTAGATTAGATATTAGGAAGAAGTTCTTTTCTGTGAGGGTGGTGAGTCACTAGACGGGATTGCCTAAAGAAGTTGTGAATGCCTCATCCCTGGAAGTGTTCAAGGCCAGGCTGGATGGTGCTCTAGGCAACTTGGTCCAGTAGGAGGTGTCCCTGCCTGTGGCAGGGGGTTGGAACTAGACGATCTTTAGGTTCTCTTACAACTCAAACACTTCTATGCTATGATGATTCTATGATTTGATTGATAATCTTAAAGGTCTTTTCCAACCAAAGCAATTCTATGTTTTTATGATTCTACAATTCAAAAAAAAAGAAAATTAAACTAAAATCAAAACTACAGCTACATGTCTGATTTACTTTCCCATCTGAAAGGAAAAGCATGTGCCTCCAAAACTATTCTGTGCTTCTTATCATTAAGGTCGATTTGTTAGTCATAATTTATTGTTGCCAAATGTTTAAAATTGAGAACAACTAATTCTGTGGGATTCTATTTTAAGCCATATATTTGTAATAAAAATTAGCTTTTCTAAAGAATAAAAATACACTTAACTACATGAACCTACCTTCTGAAGTACATTGTTTTTATTTTTCAATTATGATCTTTTTCATAGCCTGTGACATTTTTTACTTTCTTTGCTGACCAGCTAGGGCAAAATAATGATGAAAGCACATTTCAGTCCCAACACAAATACAAAGAATTACTGTCACCTTTGGACCATGCTGTCTGAAAGTGCACATCCAAGGACGCATGCAACTGACAATTTGTGCATACAAATCCTTCTAGAAAGTGAGCTCAGCCTCTTCAGTAATGAAGTGAAATTCATCTGTGACCTCCCAAAAAACGAATTTGAATATCTTATTCCTGGGAAAACAGCTACTGCCACTATTTACTTCCCTTTGAATATAAAAATGGAAAAGTAACTGAAAGTAATTGAATTATATGAATAAGATTAGACTCCATTGAACTACTAACCAGCAGATACTTACAGACATTGCTTACTAACCAATATGAAAATTTAAATCAGTCACACTCACTAGAATGTCAATATACAAAAAATATTAGAGTTAATTTTTACTTGGGTTGTTTATGCATTAGAAAAGATCAGAGGACACAGCCAGTGTAAATGAAGGTGTACACACCTGTGGTGATGCCCGTCTCCCAGATGAAAACGAGTCAGGCAGCGCTGTGCCAGGGCTCTGACTCCACCACCAGATTTTGAGTTTTTATGAGACTAAGCTACTTCTCCTTTTAATTGTTATTTTTATTGTTTCAGCACTACTGATATTTGCATGCTCTGCTACACATTAGGTGAGATCCTAGAGCAGTGTTCAGAGGGAGCACTACATATTCACAAAAACACACCTTTGGGTGGTTCATGAGCCTTCCAGCTGGAGAGATGGAAGGTGCTGGAGTGGGGAAGGATTCCTTCCCTCCAGGGGTTCCTACATGGGTGCAGGTTATTTCCTCCAGTGGGCTGCAGTGCTGTGTGTTTTACTAGTGGCGGCTGCTGCTGCTACACTGAGTGAAGTGGGAAGCATGACTCCGAGAGATTTTACCCAGAGTTACAAAATTCAGTGGGGGGTGTACTCCCAACAAAACCCAAAGTCAGAGTTACCCCTGCATATGTCAGTTCTCTAAGTGTTTGTGCATGAACACATAGGTATGTGAAGCCTGGAAAGCCTCATAAAACTGTAAAAAGCATTTATGAGGTTTGATGCAATATGCAGTTTTGCCAGTGGATAAAAGATCTAAAAATAAAACATGTTTGGCAACTTCTAGTTCCTACTTGCCAACTTGGAAGGGAGCAGAGTGATCAGGGTAAAGTAATTAAACATTTTTAGCCTTCGTTTTCCATGTTATTGTCTTCATTTTATTGCTCAGTGTTAAGCTAGCCTAAATATTGCTTCAAAGCGTGAGCTCTGAGGTCCTCCCCTTCTTGCACTCACGCTGAGTGTTCTCAGTCTCTAGTCACCGTTTGTGAGTAATCACAGACTGGCACAACTGACATTAAATACAACAGAGCACAAATCTGGTTAGTAGAAAAGGCTGCACTTTATAGCCTTTAGCTCAGCATTAAGATGTTTTTGAGATTTCTCCTTGTACAGTGCATTGTAATGGCTTGTGTGATTAACAAGCACCACTGCCAATGGAGTCAGACACCAGAGCAAAACACTTCCGTGCTCTTGCCAAGCAACAAATTTAAGGCCCAATTCAGTTAGAGTACAGCCAGTTTCCTTACTACAGAAGCTGGCCATGATTTTTACTGAAATAAGCCCCTTGCCTTCAGAATACAGATGAGAATTCAAGACAACCTAATTAAAAACATTAATTATTTCTTTTTTTCAATTGGTGTCTACTTCTGCTTGACATGACTTAATATCAGGTAACTCCAAGCATCAGAGCTCTTCTAGATATATGGCTGCAGCAAAGGATTCTTCATTCATCCCAGGGACACATACTGTACCTTCTCTCAGATGATTTTTTTTATTTTTTTTTTTTTTAATTTTGCAAATGTAAATCACATCTTCCAAGATCATGCTCCTTTCCTATTATGCTGCTACTTTCTTAAATATTCACTTTGGCTTCCCAGCATAGTAATAAAATCACCTCTTAACCTCTATAAAGTATTTTTATCGACAGTTTGCTTGAGCATCATTAGCCCAGCACAGAAAGACTGCAAGCAGAATATGGGTAACTCATAAGTACAAAGCAATTATTTATTGGCCAATGCACATAAAAGCCAGGTTTTAGTGCACTACGACATTAAGCACTGGTGTGCCCACACTCCAGTACAGCACACGAAGAGATGTCAGTGAGGAGGGAAGAGTTGGTGACTACAGCTTCCAAGAGCAATCATCAGAGGTGCAGAGCTGTTGCCTTCCTCCTACTCTGTCAGCAGTGACAGCCTGGATGGGTCAATCCCAACCCTGTAATTTCTGACTGTCCCTGACTAGACCAGCCTCTGGCTACCCTCTCTGAGTTTCTTTTCTTCAGGATTATATCTTTTCATGCTGTTTTTTTCTCTCTTGGATCCTTGATCTCTTAGCAATCACAGGTCAGCAGGCCTACCTCTCTAATTTTTACCTTCCTTACTGCTGTACAGATGGTCTCACGGTTCAGTCTCAGAAGTCCAAGTCAAGGTTACACAGCTGGGACTTATCAAATCACGGAATCACACAGCATTAGGGGTTGGAAGGGACCTCAAAAGATCATCTAGTCCAACCTCCCTGCAAAAGCAGAATCACCTAGAGTGGGTCGCACAGGAACGCATCCAGGTGAGTTTTGAATGTCTCCAGAGAAGGAGACTCCACAACCTCCCTGGGCAGCCTGTGCCAGTGCTTTGTCACTCTCATAGGAAAAACATTTTTCCTAATGTTTTTGTGGAACCTCCTATGTTCCAGCTTGTATACATTGTCCCTTGTCCTATCGTTGGACATTGCTGAAAAGATCCTGGCTGCATCCTCCTGATGCTCATCCTTTACATATTTGTAAAGATTAATGAGGTCACCCCTCAGTCTCCTCTTCTCCAAGCTAAAGAGACCCAGCTCCTTCAGCCTTTCCTCATAAGGGAGAGGTTGCACTCCCTTCATCATCTTTGTGGCTCTGCGCTGGACTCTCTCAAGCAGTTCCCTGTCTCTCTTGAGCTGAGGGGCCCAGAACTGGACACAATATTCCAGATGTGGCCTCACCAGTGCAGACTAGAGAGGGAGGAGAACCTCTCTCAATCTCCTAGCCACTCCCCTTCTAATACACCCCAGGATGCCATGGGCCTTCTTGGCCACGAGGGCACATTGCTGGCTCATGGTCATCCTGCTGCCCACCAGGACCCCCAGGTCCCTTTCCCCTACGCTGCTCTCCAACAGGTCAGTCCCCAACCTATACTGGCACATGGTCCCAGGTGCAAAATTCTACACTTGCCCGTGATGAATTTCATAAGATTTCTCCCCACCCAGCCTTCTAGCCTGTCTAGGTCTCTCTGAACAGCAGCACAGCCTTCTTGTGTGTCAGCCACCCCTCCTAGTTCTGTGTCATCAGCAGACTTGCTGACAGTGCTCTCTAATCCCTCATCCAGGTTGTTGCTGAATATATCAAATAGTACTGGTCTGACTATCGACCCCTGAGGGACTCTGCTAGATACAGACCTCCAGCTAGACTCTGCCCCATTGACTACAGCGCTCTGACGTCTTTACTTCAGCTAGCTCACAATCCACCTTGCTACCCAATCACTCAGGCCACATTTCCTCAGTTTAGCTACAAGGATGCTGTGGGAGACAGTGTCAAATGCTTTACTGAAATTAATATAAAGCACGTCCACTGCACTGTCATCATCTATCCACCTGGTTATGTCCTCATAAAAGGCTATTAATTTGGTCAAACATGACTTCCCCTTGGCAAAAAAAAACCCATGTTGACTAATGATGCTCTTATCTTTGATATGCCTAGAGATAGAATCAAGGATAAGTTTTTCCATCATCTTTCCAGGGATAGAGGTGAGGCTGACTGGTCTGTAGTCACCCAGGGCATCGTTCATGGAATCATCATAGAATCATAGAATGACTTAGGCTGGAAGGGACCTTAGAGATATCGAATCCAATCTCCCTGCGATGGGCAGAGACGCTTCTCAACTGGACCAAATTACTCAAGGTCTCATCTAACCTGGTCTTGAACACCTCATGGGAAGGGGCATCCAGAACTTCTCTGGACAATTTATTCCAGCATCTTGCCACCTTGTACTGAAGATTCAGTCTAAATCTATTCTCTTTTAATTCAAATCCATTTCCCCACGTCCTATCAGTGGACACTCTTGTAAAAAGTCCCTGTCCAGCCTTCCTGTAGGTTCCCTTCAGGTATGGAAGGCCAGCCATAAGGTCCCACAGAACCACAGAATTGTTGTTGAGGCTGGAAAAGACCTCTGAGGTCATCAAGTCCAGCCTATGACCCAACACAATCGCTAGATCACGGCACTAAGTGCCACACTGAGCCTTTCCTTAAACACCTCCAGGGACGGTG
>NW_009692757.1:0-2114 GCF_000703405.1 Apaloderma vittatum
TTTTTCCTGGATTTTTGTTATATTGTCTGCTCTATCGTGCTTTTGAATTGGAATCGATTGTCATGAGCCCGATCTATACGTTGTGATAAATTAATAAATGTTTCTGTTTGGACCTTGAGACTTGTCTCACCGTTGTCCACGCCGCTGGTGTATTGCGAATCTGAAAGTCACTTGTCCCTCTCTCCTGAGGGGGACGTGACACCTAGATCCCCATACCCACACCCTTGATACACACAGATCAGATGCACCTTTTAAGGCTTCTACAGCAGTGCTAGCAAAAGTGACAAATTGAATTATCCAACTGAATAAATGCAAGAGAATGGATATGCCTGGTCCAGAAAACTGCTTATGAAAAGTCAGACGTTATTAGAGAAATCATGTAGCTCTACGTTGTGACTATTTTTTTGCAAAATGCCCTCAGTAAGCAATGCAAGCCTGGGTAATCGTTGTTAAAAGCATCCCATTAAGGGACTGCAGCTCTAGGACACTGGGTGTTATCTACAAACAGCTAACGTGCATTAACAGAGACTACTTTATACATCACAAATATTGACATGCTCCATGCATCACAGCTAGAAAAAACTTCTATCACCAAGTAGCATTTTGAGCTGATGACACACAGCTAAATCCTGAAAGACCTGTAAAGTCTAACAAAGAACATATTTTTTAATGCGGCACTATGCTCCCTAGGGCCTGCATGTGTCCATTTAAATGAATCCTAAGGGAATGTGCCTGTTGACAAGATTTGCTCACTTCTCATAGTAAATATTACACCCTCATCTATTCCATTTTCTCCCTCCTTGTCTTGAAGCATTATTTTTTCAGCTAATCTCTGACCCTAAACTGCGTATATGTGTTTTGAGTTATTTCTCCCTTCTCCTCCTCGCTCAAGAAACTCCCTTGATGCCTTTAATTCATGCAGAGGGTAATTCGTGCTCCACAGGCACGGCTGCCTTGCTGGGTACCCAACAAATCCCCACATCAGTGCAGAGGAGCAGCATTCACAGCAGTTGCACAAGCTTCCCTGCACTCAGAGCATTTTAAACCTCAGCAACTGGGCTGACAGTTCTCAGTATACCTGGGGATTTTGTCTCAGCACCCTTTGCATTCATTGCTATCTGGAGAAAAACTGATGCTTGTCCAAGATGACTTTGTGTCCAAGGTAACTTTGGCCCCACTGGCTGGTTGTGTGTAATCTCTGAGAGCACACAGGAAATTTTTAGAGACTTCAGGAAATCTTTGTACAACGAAGACTGCAGACCTGGGTAAACTACTTTCAGATGCATTTGCTCTTCCAGCATTTGGAAAGTGGGACTGATTGTTTTTTTAAAGCCAAACAAAATACAGAATTACATCCCAACAATTCTGATCATTCTGCAGCTACCAAGAGAACCATAGAAGCTTATTTTCTTCAGTTTCACTCATCCTATGGTTTTTGGACTAGTCTCAAACCATTTGCAGCATGGCCCAGAGTAATTTTCAAGACCAGATAATGGCAACCTAAAGACCAGATCCCATCACATGGAAATTCCTGCACAAAACCTTCAGCAGTTAAGAGAAGAAAACAATTTGCTTTAAGTGTCTAGTGTATGTTTCTTCATGTAGCTGCAATTTGCCTTTCGATTCTCACAGCAAATCTCTGGAACTGCCCACAGCTCTCCTGTGAAGAAGTAGATTCTGCAGAATAATCTTCCCTTGAAGAATATACAGCTGTCCAGAAAGTGTAGCTGGTCCTGCCCTCCAGCACATGCTCACTCTGTAACATAAAAATTTGGTGCCCTTGATTTCCAGTGGTATCCTCGAGTATGTATCCCTCTCGTTACATTTCAAGTTAGAGTAACCTATTGCAGGACAAGGTCATTCCCACATGTTTTTCCCTCTTCATGTTTTTTCTTTTCCATATGTTCTTGGTCTCACTGCAGTTCTTACATCTGAGTCATCATCATCTTTGGGTTAATAGGGATTATACACAATCTCATGTGTAAACTTTGAGCTGTGAGTCATTCAAATGCTAAAGGCTCTACTGCTCCCATCTCCTGAGGACTGCAGAGAAATCTCTCCCAGACAAGTTACAACCCAATTACATATTGTCCTGCTGGACTAACCCTATTCCT